>NC_025999.2:4701803-4769699 GCF_000442705.2 Elaeis guineensis
CTAATCCTTTACTCTTTTGAACTTTTGTCGGGCTAGAAAGTTATCTACTCCAAAACTTATGTCATAGCATCAAACTTGTCAGAAAAGGAAACATATGATGTGGTGAAGCTATTGGGTTGTTAGGTGGTGCTTTACTCATAACTTCTTTGAGAATTCCACTTCATCTCAAATCACTGGGGGTTTCTAAGTGGCCATTTCTAATTGATAAAGTCCTTAAGAAATTGGCTGGATGGAAGAAAGGGGTTCTCTCGATCGTTGGGTGATTGGTTTTAGTGAATTTAATCGTTAGGGCGATATCAGTCTATTGGATGTTAGTGCTTCAAATGCCAATATCCATTACAAAGAAAATTGATTGCTTCTGAGGTGCTTTCTTATGGAACAGTAACAACGAAAGAGGAAACATAAAATTCCCTGTCGACTGGACATAAATCTGTAGACGAAGAGAGTTTGGAGGCTTGGATCTTCTCAACCTATCATTGTTCAATAAAGTTCTACTTTTAAAATGGTGTTTCAAATATTTCAACGATAATGATCGACCCTGGCATACTCTAATTCAGGAGATATACTACACTAGGAGGACATTAGCCGATCCTGCTTCGACCTCATAAAAAATGTATCCCATTTTTGGAAAAGCATTGATAAGTTCTTTGATCCATTCCAACTATTCTCAAATCCTTGTGTTCAATACTATTGTCAAACATTCTTTTGGCAAGATGCTTGGCTATGCCATCATCATAAGGTGCTAATGGCTGACATTCTCTTTTATTTTTTTTACTAAAGCTAACGGCTGACATTCTCAAGAAGAATGGGGTAACAAGTCTCCATTGTTGTCCTGTGTACTCAGAATGTTGTAGGAACACATCCATAAAAGTAAAAACAAAGAAAATAAAGATTAATGCAAACTCAAAATTTACATGAAAAACCCTCTGAATCAAAGAGAAAAAATCATGAATAGAGATGGATAGAGATTATTTATTATTTTCAAAGTTGGAATTTATAGAGTACAATGCAAAAATCTTAGAAAGATCCCTATTAGAATGGAAATAGGCAGGAGGCCTGCCAGGAGCCTATGGCCTGACCTGCTGTCGGCCTGACCTGACCTGACTTATTTATCTAAATAAGTCAGATATAGATTTTTAAAAAGATCTGTTTAAATAAATAGGTCAGACCTAAAATTCCAAAGCCTGGTCTGAAAGCCTGTAGGCTGGTCTGTATAAATTATATATATATATATATATATATATATATATATATATATATATATATATATATAATTAATTTATTATTTTAATATATATAATTAATTAATTATTGATCTTATCCATCAATATCCAATTATCTTAGTCCTTTCGAGAATTAAGAAGACGGAAGAGTCTTTTTAAATAGGCTTTCAGGCTAGGCCAGACTTTTTTATTTTGCAAAATAGATCAGGTCGACCTCATTTTAAGTCTGAACCGGTCCAACAGGCCAGACTCAGGCTAGTATTTTACAATACAGGCCTGGCCTGTTTAAGCCAAAGTCTGATCTGATCTGGCCTATTTCCATCCTAACCCCTATTAACTTTATGATCAGTGCTAATCTAAATGCAAGACACCTCTACATAGAACAACTAGAAAATATAGACCACCTGTTGCTTGGTTGCGATTACTCAAAAAATATTTGGTCATCTCTCCTTTGGGGCTAAGCAATCAACTCTTCACTAAAAGCATCAATGATCTATGGCATAAATGGAGAAGTTGCTTAAGAAATAGAAAGCAGACCACTGCAGTAGATGCCATAATCACTGTGGAATGCTGATGTATCTACAAGGAAAGAAACAAACGATTCTTCAGATTTGAAGCTCAAATTGGCTGAGTGGTGCTTAAGAAAGTGCTCATCCTCTTCACCAAGTGGACATCAGCCTCTCAATGTCATTTCAATGCTAATCTTGCAAATGAGCTTCGGCATAGACTATTGTAGTTCATGCTTTGGTTAGCTCTTGAGGGAAGGGAAACTCAACATGAAGGATGACTGCTGCATTACTTCTAGAAGGGTGTGCAGTTGAAGGGGTCAGCGGCAACCATCTCCGAAGCCCTTGGGCTTTATGACCATTTAGGTTGTTGCCGTTCCTCCATGTTTGCTTGGGAGATTGGTTTTTTGAGGAGGGAGTTTATTCCTCATCTTTCGATGGGATGGGAGCTCTTATAATATGTCATTGCTTCTTTAGGTGCAACATAATCATCGGTGAAGCACATTGACCCACCACCTTATATTATACATAGATTTAATATTAAATATAGCTGGTATATCTTCTTTGTTGTTACCTAGATGCACTGTAGTTTTCTCCCCATCCCAAGTGGTCATCATGTTGATAATCTGCAACTCAGTTGACCCCAACCTCTTAGAAATATCGGAACATCCATGTATTTCAAAGATTCTGCAATCTATTTTTTGCTCCGGATAAATTTTTTTTGGATACAACTTGCCTCACTACAGTACTTCAGACTATTGCCATACAAATAATGGTTATTTCCGTTCCTAATAAGCAAACGCTTGTAAAAAATAATGATAGATTAATGTGATATTTTAAATTTATCGATGTTTGTTTCTAGCATTGACAATAGAAAGTCGATAAAATTATTTATTCTTGTAGTGCCTTAAAAATTAAAAGGCAACAAAAATAGTGATCCAAGATTGTGAGACCAATTCCAAAAGATATAAGTAATTTATCCAAATTTTACATGCTTGTAAAGTAGATAATTACATCTCTTCCTCTCTCTCTTTCTTATAAATGCCTAGATCACTTAGTTTCTCTCACTAATATTTGATCAATTCTTTTGAAAATTCAAATGATATTTTTTTTCTCTCTTTTATCCATTTATAGAATATTTAGATTTAATATAGAGGTGCCAGATATAAATGGAATAAAAGATAGAACTTTAGAAAAAAAAATTATGTATACAATCGTATATGTGCTTCATTAATTCTTGAAAGAGCCATGACCCCACTCTCTCTTAGCTCCTCTGCTACTCTTAATCTTATTTTGATCATATAGGATGCTTGTATATAGTATTATAAATTTATTAACTATTTATTTTTAAAATTTTTATTTATTAAATTTTATATTAAAATATCTAATTTTTAAAATCATAATAAAAAAAACTTCTGTCTAAATAAGAACTTGCGTATTAAGCTGCAATCTCTTTAATTCTATAAAAAATTTTAATTTTATAATTTTTAAAATCATAATAACAACAAAAATGATTAAATATTTAACTCAAACTCCAGTCCAATCCAACTCAGTTGTTATTTAAATCGGAACATGTTCAGTTAAATCTATATGATACTTAGTACTAATCCAAAATAGATGATATATTACATTTAAAGTATTTCTTCGACAACCTGACACGGCTGAGATGATCAAAAAGATGGGTTTGAATCCAAAATCATGACTAAAAAGCAACGAGTTTCCAGGTCGTCTTCTTCTTCTTTTTCTTTTTTTTAATTTATTTAATTAAAAATATATAGTTGACTGCTCATTAGGAAAAAAAAAAAAAAAGGTGTAGTTGATTTTAATTTCCAATAGTGGTCACTTTCATGCATTTGTCTTTGGCCCATTGTTGCTCTTTAAAAATCCCTCATTCCCCTCCATCTTCTTCCCCTTCTCCCTGGCCCCTCCTCCCTATGGCGCTGGCCCACCCTACTGATCCCCCACGGCGATCCCTTTACCGTCCGCCAAGTCGACAGCTTTCCCAAAGTCTCCGAACTCCCTCGGCCATCTCCGACGAGACCCGTCTGGAGCCTAGCTGCGTCCTGGCTTCAGTGATCATACCTCCATTGTCTACAATTTCTTGGTAAGCCTTCTCGTCCTCTCCTCTTATTTTTCTCTTTCCTTCCGGGAACCCCTAAAATGGCTTCTTTCGCTCATCCGTGTGATTTAGAGGGCAATAATCGTACTATATAGGAGGAGCTGTATGTACCTGATCATTTTTGTTTGTTGGATGGCGCTGGGTTTCCTCTATTTGGGGTTTTGAGAAGAGAAGGGGCGGATTTGAGTTTGGACTTGAGTTTGATCGCTGCCTTTTGTCCGGTCTGGTTCTACTGTTGCCGGAACCCTATCAAGATACTGCCTTTTTGAACAGATTTACCTGGTTTCCTGTTTATAATTTGCCATTTATACGAGGAAAACTGCAGCGAAAAATGGATTTTAAAGTGTTTTTCCGTCGTTTTCTTATTTGTAGATTGCATTAAATGTAAAAATGGTGTAAAAGAGAGATCTTTTTTGCCGTTTAGGTGGGTTTCGCGTTGCTTTTTCTTTCTTCAGCTGGTGACTAAGCTCATCATGGAGCCCCAGTCTACGTTCTGATGGTTCTTTTCGGTTGCTTTTGATGCGAGCATTGTAAAGGCGGTCACCCATTTGGGATTTTCGGTCTTTTGTTTAACCGATTTCAAAATTCAGATCTTTTCTAGATTCCAAACGGATTTTTAGCATCGACTCTTCTCTTAATTGGAGCTAGCTTTCAGAGTAACTTGCATACAACTATACAAGTTGATCTGATTTTAAGGTTGTGGACATATAAACACCAAACAGACGAGATGGCACTGTTTTGGCTTCTTTGTTTACCAGATGACCTCATTTTAAGCTCTAAATTTGAGTCTTTCCCCATTCACCGCACGGCTCATCAAAAGAAATTTACTGACTGCTTTTCCCGTAGCCATCTCTCTGAATTGATCATATGTTAGTACCTTCATAGAAGCTAGAGAAAGATATTTCTTTAACTGTCATACGGTACTCGGCATACCTTTCCTATGGTCTTTGTTTTTCTTTTTCTTTTTCTTTTTTTTTTTCCAATAATCAATTGATGCTATTACTTTTGTCATTCAGAGCGTGGTTCTGTTTAACTTCATACCGAGCTTTCCCTTTGGCCATGGGCACTGCCATTTCTTCCATGCAGTCCACTCTATCCTCCCTTTTTTCTTCCTTTCTTCCTGTATTGCACAAGTATCAATTGATCAGCTTCGTTTTGCCTGCAAAGGAGAGGCCCTAAGTGATATGTTTCTGTGCCCACCTTGGATATTTGTTTTTCTGATGAGTCTTTAGATTCTTACCCACTTCTCATGTGTCTTGCATGATGTACATGATGGTAAGTACTTGTTCATTATAATTTGTTTGTATCTAATTTTCTTTTCATGCAGATGCTGGATGGTTTGTTATTTTCTTTGGAAGACACTAAAAATTAATATCATCATGTTTTTTTTGCTAACAAAAATCATTGCACGATGCCTGTTATTTGTGGAAGGTATATTTCTGACAAACTTTTTATGTGGGATTATTGCCCTTTTCAGTGGCTATATCTTCCTTATATCAACATTATTAACAAAGAGGTCCTTTTCAATTCTTCTTAATCATCGAAACTATTTTTAGAGAAATGAAAAATTGATGGGATGTGGGTTTCAGGTTTTTAGATCTTGCTTTCTCAGACCCATCACCTGATCATATTTAAGATTTCTGGACTTAGCTAGATGTGGGCATAGCACATAATTTGCATCATGAGGCATTCAGACTCTCGAGGGCATCACTCAGGATCATCACAATCGGAGGAATCGGCCCTGGATATGGAAAGAAATATATGCAATCACCCATACCTGCCCTCTTGTAGTCCATCTCCTCTCCAACCAATTGCATCAGGTTGTCAGCACTCTGAAAGCAGTGCTGCATATTTTTCTTGGCCCAATTCTACCTTAATGCCTGGTGCTGCTGAAGGCCGGGCAAATTACTTCGGGAACCTTCAGAAAGGAGTACTGCCAGGACATCTTGGCAGACTGCCAGATGGTCAACAAGCCACGACATTGCTTGATTTGATGACTATAAGAGCATTTCATAGCAAGATCTTGCGTCGTTTCAGTCTAGGTACAGCTGTAGGCTTTCGAATCAGGAAAGGGAAGTTGACTGACACACCGGCAATACTTGTTTTTGTGGCACGAAAAGTTCACAGGAAATGGCTCAACCACAACCAATGTCTGCCATCTGCCCTTGAGGTACACAATATTATATAGTTTATAATTTTGAATCATTTAATTCAGCAAACAATTTGATGTGTTATCTTTGTACTGTGTGATGCCCTCTTGCTCAAATTAGTTTTGATAATATACCTTTATTTTTTCCGAGATTTGCTTTGCCTGTTTATCATGAAATTACTTTTTTGATTTCATAAATAGGGCCCAGGTGGTGTATGGTGTGATGTAGATGTTGTGGAATTTTCTTACTATGGTGCACCAGCACCAACTCCTAAGGAACAATTGTACAACGAGCTTGTGGATGGCTTGCGTGGAAGTGATCCATGCATAGGTTCAGGTTCTCAGGTATCTATTCACACTTATCCACCATTTATCTGACAAATTTGTGATGCATCCTGGTGATGTGGATTGTTAGTTTAAATTGTTATGTCTGCAAGCATGTGAAAAAGACATACCAATGGAGGATTAAAGATTGCTATTCATATATTATAGATCTTCCTCATAGTTGCTTGGTTAGATATTTTGAAAAACATTAAATGTTCTCTTGCTTTTCAAGACAATTCCTCTTTTCTCAAACCAATTTATTAATAACTTATGATCCTATCCTCTTTGTGGTTGTGTTCTGATTCTAATATAATATTGTTTCTACATTGTGATATGATAGTCTATATATTTATAGCTCATGGAAGTCATTTCAGCTATCCACAGAAAAATTGGATGTGACAAAGTACTATTGGTTGCATGATGGTGTTAGTCCTGAAGTATGTACACTACTGCATACTATATAAAATGCTCGCCTAGCCCTTTCATTCTTTCTATCACTCTTTTTTTTTTTTGGCTGTTGTGAGCATATTCCTATTGCATCATATGCATATAATTACCTGTTTCATTCATTAATTGTTTTTATGAACTCAATTCTGCTTCATTATGTAAATATCATGTCTCTTGTTCTGTTTACTTATTGCTAAACCCCTTCCCAAGGGCTTCATGAAGAAGAGATTTTGTATGGATATATACAGAATTTCTACTTCCATATTCAAGTTGCATTCTTTTTGTTTTGTGCTTGTCTTATATCTAGCCTGGCCAATGGAGCCATGTCATATGGGCTGTGCATTACTGTTGGAAACTTAGGAGGGTATCTGGAGAAACACGAAGGCATTTAAGTTCTTCTTGAGGCAGGTACTGTATATAGCTGGTTTGGGAAGATGGAGATTTCTGTACCCCTAAAAAGGAGATTTGGAATTTTACTACTCTCGCACTCCACCTCTGGAGAATGCTCGGAATTTGATTTTCTAATTATTGTGGCTTCACCAACCCACCCCACTACCTGTAATTTATCTTTCTCAGGTCATTTTGACCTCTTGGGCCTTCCCCCTTGCCTGTTTGGGGTTCCTAGCTTTGCCATGGTTGATCTAATCCAACCACCAAATCAACTGAGTTGGCCTACTCTGGATTTATGAAATCATGTCACCACTTGGTGCATCTGAGAATTCATTGAAGCTATCTTATTCATGTAAAACTATTGCCATATTTTAGTAGTTTGTTGTGTTTTTTTATCAGTTGACTGCCCTTTCTTTGGTTTTAATTGAATTGCTTTGATTGGAGGCGCATTTTGATAAGTTTTTAATCACATTTTGAAGAAACTTGCTTGTTTTTAATCACATATTGAGGCTTATTCCCTAGCTTGTTAGCCTTTGTCATTCTTGCCTTCAGTGTCTACTTCAGCCCTCATGCATGATCCTCATATCTTATCCTTGTGCTCCACTTGGTATAATGCATGCTAATCTATATTTGTGATTGAGGTGCATGTGCTCTATTTTCTTCATTTGGATTTTAATCCATCTATCTTGCTCCTGCATTTGCCAGCATCTAGTCTACATAAAAATTCTACCCTTGATGTGGTCCTCTTCAAAATCCACATTAGGTCACTATTAAACCACATTCTAGCACTTTTGATTTTTATGTTCCTAAAATTTCTCATATTCCTTATTGTGCCTTCAATAATGTTGTTTTGGCACCAGTTCGTATATAGGGGCGACTAGGCTTTTAACCTAGATCATCAAAGGTCTGATGGGCAATTAGGTCCTTAACTCTTTTGTATCTGCAACCTTTTGAAGGCCACAGTTGATTCCATAAATGATTCAAGTATACCATTGGTTACCAAGAATGAATTTTGGACATTGTGCACGAGGCATGAAACAAGCACATTCTCTTTGGACCACCACATAAGGAAGAGAATCCTCTGGGTCAAGCTCAATTAGTTGCATTTGATTCATAAATTATTTGCTGGTTATTTGTTTTCTGGTTATCATGTGGTTATTTGTTTTTCTTTGTTCTTGTATTCTGGGCCAAATGTTGGTCTGAGGATGAAATGTCAATTGAATTCTCAATGAAGTCACAATCTCCACCATCAATCAAGTATATTCTACTCATGTTAAGTTACTTTACTCTCCTTATATAATTATTCTAGTGTGATCTCTTCAATTGTTCTGACTGCTTCACTGTCATGGTCAGGTGGCAAGCCAAGAAACATATGGAACCTTAGGGGCCATTGTGAAAAGTCGTTCAGGAAACAAACAAGTTGGTTTCCTCACAAATCGGCATGTTGCAGTTGATTTGGATTATCCTAACCAGAAAATGTTTCATCCATTGCCGCCCAACCTTGGACCTGGAGTTTATCTGGGCGCCGTTGAAAGGGCGACATCCTTTATCACGGATGATGTTTGGTATGGGATCTATGCTGGAACAAACCCAGGTAACAGAGTTCCAGTTTATTTATGTTATAATATTGTTATGTGGATTTAGCATCTCAAATCAATAGATGTTTTATGGCTGTTTCAGTCTAATTTGAAACAAATATATCCCTTGAGCTTGCAAGATCATAAATAAATTAAAAAAAAAATCTTAATCCGATTCTGCTAGATGCTTGTTCATGTTCCTACATTTTTTGCTTAAAAACATGAATAGGTGCTTATGACTCCTAGATCACTTATTCTAATACTGCACATATTTCATTGATTTTGTAGATTTTCTTTACAAAGTCCACGGGATGCAAATGTGATCTGTATACCAATTATTGAGAAAGTGACATTGTAGTGTTAGCTTCAGTGAATGTTAACTATCTTTGTTAGCTTTTAGGACGGCATAACCAAGCACATTCTTCTGTAATAACTTCTGTTGCTTGGTTTCTGTTTTTGGTCGAATGGTGTTCTAATTCCCAAACATACCTCTTACCTTCTGATGCACCTGCAGAGACTTTTGTGCGAGCTGATGGGGCATTTATTCCCTTTGCTGATGACTTTGACATGTGCAGTGTCACCACTTTAGTGAAGGGAGTGGGTGAGATTGGAGATGTTAAGATTATAGACCTACAATCACCAATCAATAGCCTCATTGGGAGACAAGTGGTGAAGGTTGGAAGGAGCTCTGGTTTGACAACTGGAACTGTCATGGCTTATGCTCTGGAGTACAATGATGAGAAAGGAATCTGCTTCTTCACTGATTTTCTTGTTGTGGGGGAGAACCAACAGACATTTGATCTGGAAGGTGATAGTGGGAGCCTCATCATTTTGACAGGCCAGGATGGCGAGAAGCCCCAACCAATAGGTATTATATGGGGTGGGACAGCTAATCGTGGAAGGTTGAAGCTTAAAAGTGGTCACGGTCCAGAGAATTGGACAAGTGGAGTTGATCTGGGTCGCCTTCTTGATCTTTTGGAGCTTGATCTTATTACAACAAGTGAAGGACTCCAAGGTTTGTATCTCTCTACCTTTCACCTGAGCAGTAAAAGATCTCATAATATATTGTGATGCCATCCTTTTTATTTCCCCTACCGAAATGCTTAATCTCCTTTTTTTTTTTTTGGTACCAAAGATGCACTGCAGGAGCAAAGAATTGCCTTAGCTGCAGCAGTTAATTCTGTGGTTGGGGACTCATCTCCTACCGTAGGCACCCTTGTAAACGAAAAAATCGATGAGATTTATGAACCTTTAGGTCTTAACATCCAACAGTTCCCTCCTGAAGGTGCTTCTGGCTCCGCAATGAATCCACCATTTACAGGTGAGGCTGCAAATAATGTCGAAGAGCACCAATTCATTCCAAATTTCATCAGCATGTCCCCTATACATCGCAACCAAGAGGACAATCCTGAACTGAAAAATCTCTCTGAACTAAGAAATTCTATTGATGAAGATCTTTGTGTTTCTCTGCATTTGGGGGATCGAGAACCCAAAAGACCACGTTCGGATCCAACATTGAGCTTAGATTTGCCAAAATGAAAGGAGCTTTCAATCATGCTCTACGGTTGTCAAGCAGTGTCCCAAGAAGAATTTTTTATTGTATGGAGATGCATCGGGCATAGTTATGAATTTCAAAAGAGAAATTCTGTACGATCAGATCAAAATAGGGACCTTACTTTATAACTCACCGGCCTACGTAGAACTGATGAATAGCCTGCACTGCAGAATCATTTATTTTTCTTTTGTCATCATCATCTTCTATCAGTTCTGAAATGGGACTGTGCTGAGTTTAAAGGTTAGACATTTGACCAGTCAGCAGTATTGCAGTTTTGCATGTCCAAGCGATTTACAAATGCATTGGTCCTCAATTATGTAGAAGACAGTGTTCATGGTATATTATTGCTACCCTGTTAGATCAAGCTCCATTTTGTATTGAGCATTAGATGAGTTTTAAGCTTGGTTCACTTTCTTTTTCCTTAAAACATGAAATATCCATCAAGATTATATTCTCAAAGTATGAAATTCTCCTAATTTGCTGGATGAGCCAATATCTGTTTACATCCTTGGAAGTAACTGGAGTGAGAGTTAATGTAATAAGCACACTTGGGATGGAAATCTGTGTTTGCACAAGATTTTTCTGGACATGTCACTTGTTATATACCATAAGTTGTAGTTTGGAAATTCATGTTAGCTTCAAATATCACGGACCATTAAAAAGAAAAAACTTAGACAAGAATTTGTGATGGATGTTACATCTATATATCATTAAAAAACATAGAATGTTCTCCGTGCCTATGAAATGAAATAACTTGCTAACCAAATTCAAAAGAAATATTTTAAATTTTCTCATACGCAATCAGATACAAAAATGGCATAATACTTAGTCACCAATGATTTTTGATTTAGAATGACAAGAAGTGACGATTTTCGGTTGCAAAGGGTAACTTCCTCAGAAGAAATTCTATAGCTGCGTGAAAGTATGGGTGTCTGGATTTTTAGTACTTAAAGATGCAAAAGATAGGTGGTCTAGTTCAGCTAGTTTAAGAGAATTTGGGAAGAGCCAAATCAGCGTTCTCCTGCACTTACTGTTCATGCAAAAACAGTAATATACTCTGAACTTGATGCACATATGTGATAATTTTTATCTTGTTTAGGGTATATTGTTATTTTCATGAGTTCTCACTAGAAATTATACTGGCTTGCTTGTTGATTCAGTTTTCTCAGTTAAGGTCTATGCTTGTGTTCATGGCTTCTCATTGGCGTTTACACCAGCTGGCTTGTCTCACTTTTCTCTCTCTCTGTCTCTTTCTCTCTCTCTCTCTAATATTCAATCCTTACCAAGGTTTATGTGAGAGCTTGTTTTAGGTGCTTGATAATTGTAACAGGCTGGATTTGCCTGGAACCAGGAAAAAGATTATTTAAGAGTAGAAAAGAAAAATGCTAATGGAATTAATAATATTCAGGAATATATGTTACTATAAGGATCATAAAGAACTTGTTATAAAATTTTAAGGCATATTTGTGTGATTGGATTTGGGGAATCATGTTCACTTTGTGCTAGGAAAGATTGACAGATTATTATTTTACTTGTATAATATTCAAGGTATCTATAAGCAATTGCAAACCACATAATGAATGTTGCAGTTTGTCAGCTAACAGAAAAGACTGATATGTTCAGGTGGTCATGACTAGTGTTGATTTTCATATGTGGAACAATGAAACTTTTATATGTTTGAGCACGTGCAAAAGTGCATCTTGAACTGAACATGCTGTTATTTCAATACCCTTTTGCAGGTTTGCAGTAGTTTTTCAGCATAGAAATCATCCTAAAAGAAATATTATAGCCTCCTTTATTGCTCTTGTTTCAAGTGAAACATTTAGATAAGTGGAGCAACTTTGTAGATTAGATTGAGTTGCATTGATGTTAGCATTCTCTAAATCTGCTGGAAAGCTTTTAATTTAGGATGCAACTGGAAGGAAATTGTGCGGTTTTGATTTTAATTCTGTAATGTAAATTATAGGAGGCAGGGTCATAGGTGAGCTGTCTACCTTGGTGTCACTACCAACCATTAGTTTTATTATGATCCCTGCAATTTCAAGCCACAAGAATAATCTAACTTGGTTTGTGATTATCAACAATGTGATTTTCTGTAACTAATATCTTTCTATGATAAGGAATTTAATCGGATCTATGAATATTTGCTTGGAATTCCATGTTCTTTGAACATTATTTTTGACTGGTTCGGTTCAAAAGAAGTGCACCTCTAACAGGAAATGGAAGTAGCATGAGGTTGGAGCCAAAATTGCAGAAGATATGATGGTTCCACCTGCTCAGAATGCAGTATCTCAAGTATAGGTTGGAGGGAGACTGAAATGAGGGAAAGAATCGAGGTAGTTCTATGTGCATTTGACTAGAAGTACTGAATGTTGGCTATCTAAACCTAGGTGCCCTATTCATGGAAAAACAAGAGACTCCATTTTAAACTCTTGTTTGGTTTGGATATTTGAAAAAGCATCAGGAAAGAAAATAGTAAAGACATTAGAGAGACTTTGATGTCTGAGATAGATGGGATAAAAAAACATCAGAAAAAGAGTGGCTGACTTGGCAGCAGAATGAAAATGGGTTTGGTGGTTAGACGGAGCACCACTGTTCAGAGCAATTAGGGATTTTGTTGACCTCTTTATATCTTTTTCTCTGCGTATGTGCAAATCTAAAGTTTGGGTAAGACTTTGGGTCTTATGTTTTTGCGAATGAAGCTCTGAACTACAGATCTTTTAACTTGGTACAATGGTACCAACTAATAAGAACCTTGTAATGACTAATGGGTGAAAGAGGCTACTCCATAGGCCATGCAGAGTGAAAGATCTAATTTTTATTGCAGGATATGTTGTTGATTAGAACTAATAAGAACCATTGGAGAGGACTGCTTACTAATCTGTAAAAGATGCATATGCACAGTTCGCTTTGGATGACTGTGGTACAGGATGGTGTGATATATGATGCCTGCGAGAAATGTTTAAAGAAGTAACAGAAAATCAGTGCTATACACATCTAGTTGCCTGTGGGTAACCAGGTCTTTTAGTTATTGGTAATCAGCACCATATGCCTAAGGTGTCATTTTAGGCCAGCTCACTTCTTGGTTTATGCATAAACAGACCAATATTTACATAACAATATGTGAAGGTACATTAAGAAGCTTTTTGTGTTTGTAAGCTACTAAGCTGTATTATTTTGGATAGTTATGGTGATGAATTCTGTATAGATATTTCTATATCTGGTATACATCACCAAAAAAATACACATGTCATGACAAAATTATTATTTTAATCCACAAATTAATGCATATCTATAATCAGTTTTATTATAAACACAGAATTTTAAGTTTTTTGGGGGTCTAATGCATATCAACTGAAACAATAGATAACAATAAATATTTTGTTGGATCATAATATATATTTTAGTATCTACAGTTCAAAGAGATGGTCAATGATTCTTGGTTGACACATTTGTAAATGATAAACAAGGATTTGCATATTAGTATCACTGTGGTGAGGCCACAAAACAATATGGAACTTCAACACTTTAACCATGCTGCCAACAACTGCCCTAGAAACTGGTATTGGAAATCTACTGCGGGGATTTTTTCCTGGTTTGGAGTCTCAAACTTAAAACTTCGCTAGTTCATGATTAGTTCCTTTGCAAGCTTCTCTAGTGAAATGCTGTTCACTCAAAAGTATTGACACCATAACTCTACTATCTACTATTAGTTATTTGTATGCCTTATCGTACTCCTATTCAGATGCCATACAAGTGCCCCCATGTAACATCACCAACACGCATTACCCTGTGACATAACATTGGATTTCTGAATCCTGATCGATCCTCTCCTCTATAGGTTTATATATTTGCCATTACACCCCTTTACATCTCTTTTCTTTTATTCTAAAATGAGCATGCAAGCTTGAACCCATAACCTCAGTGTTGTGATTATACCTGTCATCCTATGGAGCTAGAAAACCTGATTGATATTAATTGCATTAAAAGCTTCTTGCATGACTGGTTCATGAACTGCTGTATAAACTTAAAAAATTCTTATTTGTTGCATACCATTCATTTGTAAACCTGTCTTATAAGCAGTTGTATTTATTTGAAACTCTTGTGCTTGGTCTAAGCTTGAGGGTTGTGAGGAATGCTTATTGGAGATAATTTTGCCAAAAGGGAGATCAGTGAACAAAATTTCAGTTTAATTTTCCATATAGTGAATTAGACAGTTGATGCTCTAATATTGCAGAAGTTCAATTGGCATAACTAATTTCATGTATTTACTGGGCTTATTGATGAAGACAAACGATTTCCACATTGCTGCCCTTGGCCATTTTGAAACTTGATTTATTAAATTTGAAGAGGGGGAAGCATCTCTTCAAATGGAGAATTTGGGTTGTGATTTTTTATGGTCGAAAAATAAATTCTGTGGATGTTATTGGTTAAGGAATGCTGCTGGCCTTTTCATTCGATGATCTTCAGAATAGATATTTCAGTCAATCTTGTCACTGTTATACACAATACTGTTTAAAATATCGTAGCTCTGAAGATGGCTTTCAGAGTACTCCATCCAATCTAAAGTCATACGAGGTTTACATTCTCTCATCGGCATAGATCTCTGCTTAAACTAATGCAGCCTGACAGCATAAGTGAACTCAAAAACAAAATCCAATGCAGAGGATAAATCTCCAATCCTTCTGATCATTCGCCCTATAAATAGAGACTGAGAGGATAAACTGTGGATTTTTTTACATACATATGACCTGACAAATCTAATTCACAAGGTCAGAAAATCATTAAAAAAGTCTTTTTTTTTCATTATGGCCAAATGAAATATCTGCCTTTCTAATGTTACATGGTTCTGTTTTTTCTTTGCAGAAATTAGTTTCCATTTGGTCAATTCATTCAATTTGCTATTGCCAAAAGCAGTTGGTGGCTGTATTATAATAGTCAGGAAACAATTAGTGGTGTTTTTTTTCTGTTTCAAGTGAATCTTCTTTTTACTGTTATGGCTGGCTTGTGATGTTACTTACACCAGGGATTTGAGACACTCTCTGATCTGTTGTCCATTTTTCACTTGCTGGCTGTCTGCTTGTGGTCAATCGTTCCTTTATGTTCCAGGCCTTGCTCTTTTGAGTGCTTGGTTGGTCTTCTTGACCATTTGCTTCTAAAATTCTTAAAATGATGAAAGTCAGATGATGCAGGTTTTACAGCCCTCCTATGCACCCGCGCGCGCACACAGAGGGTGCATGCATGCACACATGTATGTATACACATAAAATTGTGGTTAGGCTGAGCCTTTTAAATCTAAATATAGCTACCTTGGTAGGTGGCTGAGGCCGAGATGAACAGAGATCTCGGTTGATCTCAGCCATGAATTGGTGAGTAGGAAAACTTGGAGAAAACCATGTGAGGTATCCAGCTCTTGGCTCATGAGGTAAATTCACATTGAAAACTATGGTGAAGTGTTGAATTCAAAATCTATTAGCTAATAAATTATATTTAATCAAATAAGAGATGACTAAAAAATATTGGCTGATTGTCATGGTGGTCTCAAGAATAAAAGGACTACAGGAGAATGGGGGTGGCAATTGGGTCCGGTCAGGCAAGATGCCGGTTGGATCAAATACATGATTGATAAAAAATCTATTAATCTGAATCCAACCTGTTTATTGAACATGTCAAACATCTAGATCCAAACATGATATTTTATTAAATAGATAATCTGGCTTGATCTATAATGAGCTGAAATAAATTAAACGGGTCAAATTGGTTAGATGGTCAGACATTTTCACCCCTACATTAGAACTGTAGTTTAAGCATCAGTTGCAGTTAGCTGAAGCTGCCTTTACATTTAGTAAATGCATGTGTTTGATGATCATTCATTTGATTAGTTGATTTGATGCTTGGAATTGCCAAATTGCAAAGCAAAAGAAATTAAAAGTGGCAAATCTAAGCATCATTAAGTCATGGTTACATCCGCATAAAGCCTAAGAATCCAGCACTAAAGCCTACTTAAGTTGCTCAGAGCCACCATCAATTGATGGCCAACACAATTATATCAGATGAGCGAGTGGTTATCTTTCTTTGTGAACTAAAGTATGCTTGTAAGACGTGGTTCTCATGTTTTACTTTTGTCATTCTCAGCAATAGTTTTAAATTTGCATGGCAGCATCCATGGTCGCCCTCATGATCTGGTTTGAGTAGAGGCATGGAAATTTGTGGTTCAAACATTAAGGAATTGGACAATAGGAGAAGAAAAGATGCAAGGAAGAACTGTTGGCAATTGTGACTGGGTTTTTCTCAATCAAAGGTTGTCTTCGAGTTACTCTAATAAGTGGTGTTGGCCTTTCATTGTTTGGGATATGAGTCAGACTTCATTGGGTTAATTATTCTTAAATTTTTAATAGTCTCAATCTTATGCACTGAACAGGTGCTACAATCAAGTATTTAGTATTACTGTTAGCTTGAGTTGCATTGCATTCCTTGAGAGCAAGACTCAACTTTGCATTGCATCAAACTATAGGTTATTTCCTTCGGTCAAGATTAGACTTTCTCCTGGAGTTTCCTAGGTGGATATCAATTGAAACTGAGACAAAATATTAAGACATTTTCTTAACTTCACCTAGCTCAGCTTCAAAAATTCTATGATGCTTATTATATTAAGTGGACTTACATATTAATCTAAATATCAAGAGACTTGATCTAGCCATTCTTAATGATTTTGAACTATCTTTTTGTATTTTTATTTATTTATTTTTGTATTAAGCTTTGTTTTTATGCCCATTACTTTTATAATTCGCAAGGCAAGCTACTGTAGAAAGTAGTGAAAGTCACTAATCGGCTTAAAAGCAACATTTCATAACATTATTATCCACTCACCAGTTGGGGCCAAAACTGTTCAAGAAGACTATAATAGTTATCATCTGTGATATATAATAAGAGTAAAATAATTACTTGTTATTGCTATTACAATGACTAGCATATGCTTTTGATAGTGGCTACAATGATTTCATTGTGATAAGCATCTTCTTTTCAAATGATTAGTTACATGCTAATGGCAAGAAAAATTATGCAATAAAATTGATGAGTATGCTGTGTACAACAGTTATTATGTACACTTTGAATAAGGGTGCAAAAGATTTTTCAGTTGTTTCAGCTGAATGAAGAAAGTGAAAGTAAATTCGATCTCATCGATATTTCGAGTTCCATGGACTTTTGTCACAATTCTCTAGTCCTAAGCTACCCTTTTTTTTTTCTCTTTTTTTTTTTTTTCTTTTTTGATCTCAAAATGGCTACAAGGCCAAGGCTACATGCTTACATTCTTACATGGTAAACCCCCCATACATAATTAGTAAAAATATCTATATGCTCGCTAGTTACACGATTATTCAAAACCCAATTACCTCCAAAAGATATGGCTTGATGCGCCGCCCGGTCAGCTACTTTATTGCCTTCCTTTAATATATGTTGCAGTTTTGGATCTTCAGAAGGCTCCTTCAGGAGTTGTTGCTATCATAGTCTTGCAATTCCCAACGTAGTAATCTTAAGAGCTTGAAATCATCATAGTTCACTTGAAGTTGCCCAAGGAATCATTCATAGCACTGTTTACCTTTTGATGAGAGGCATGGCATGTTAGTTCCTAGGCTTCTTTTAGGTGTGTCACAAGCCATACCACACAGTAATGATGAATATATTTTCACAATTAAGTACAAACATGTGGATCTTATCAGATGTGTTGTTAGACAATGGAGTCCATGCATTGCATTGGCTTTATGAGGCAAGCGAGATAATGCACACATGTTGGATTAGGCTGATGTTTATCATCAAAATTATTGCATGCACTCCTACCACATGCCCATGTACGCTATCTGCCGACATCACACAGAAAAACTCGACACGTTTGTGGCACCATGAAGCTGATATCGATGTATGAGCTTTTTCTTTCAATCTCTTCATGTTTGATCATCAGTATGAAAAGCATCATGATTATAGTATTTTCTTGTAGGTCTTGTGTTAAAAGCATTTTTCTCCAATTTATTTTTCTTTGGTACACATTCTTAGTTCAGATTTGTCATGTTCTCCCATGTGAGTAAATGACAATTTGAAATGGCAGATAGCTGCTAGGACTGCAAATCATTAACTCAGTGAAAAGAATACTGCTGGTTAGGTGTAGGAAGGAAAAGAAGCAGCTTAAGACATGGCTAATGAAGCTTGTGCATTCAGTGATTGGAAATCTCTACTTTGCAGTTTTGAGTAAAGATGGAAGTATAACCTCCATTGTTCACTATAAAGGAGAAATTAAACTTACTTTCTATACATACATCTATACTTTGCAGTTTTGAGTAACGATGGAAGTATAACCTTTTGTTCACTATAGAAGAGAAATTTAACTTACTTTCTAGATTTTGTTTTACTCCTTTTATTCAAGTGATGAAAGATATCCAGTTAGAGCTATTTCAGGTACCCCATGCCAATTATTCGAGCATTTCAAAAGCTACTGTGAGATTGTCCATAGGAATTCCATAGACACAGCGGTGTCATTAATATTGGAGAAGACCCAAGTGTTACTTCCACCACTTACAGAGAGTTATAGCTGGTGATTTGTGGGCATGACGTTACTTCAACTACAATGAACAGTGCCTTTCAAGTGGATGGGATCCTAGTCCACAAGGAATGCAAAGAGAAGAACAAAAATTATGAAAGGCAGGGTAACATGAGAGAGACACAAGGAGGTGGCTCTATTTTTTCAAGGCAATACAAGGACAGGCAGATGGAATCAATCATCAATTACTATGAATGGAAACTGAAGGAGGGAAGAAGGCACATGGATTGCTTACGGTTGATGATAATGTCCACAGTGTTACAACTGTTTGTGTGGTTATTGTTGGTACTATTTATGAATAGGTTCTCAAATTCTAAGTTCATAAATATTTTTGATGGAGGTGGATCACAAGCAACATGTGAATCCATAGGCTCATTCAAAACTTTTAGAAGTACAATGTGGAATTGTGATTTAATACTCCGAAAGAGGATATATATTTAGTCCTATATCGATTGTATGCTGGAAAGACCTTCGATACTTATACAAGAACAAAAAATTCAATACTTTTTAGTCAGTCTTTTTGAATGAAATATTGGGTTATTATAAATAGTATGAGAGTGAACTTGGTGTATGGTCCATATCAACTAGGAGGCACTATATCATAGGTCCTTTTGAGGTCGACCATTGGATAAAATACTAGGTTGTTACAAATAGTATCAAAGTAAATTTAGCCCATGGTCCGTGTCAATTAGGAGGCACCATATCATTAGGTCCTTTTTAGATTGACCATTGGATGAAATACTGGGTTGTTACAAATTGTATCAAAACGAACCTGGCCCATGGTCCATGTCAACTATTAGACACTATATTATAGGTCATTTTGAGGTTAATCATGGTATCTATGATTAGATTTCGACTAGATTTATACTCTTAGACCAGCAAAGATGCTAGCTATGCATGGATCTATGAGGGCATATATTTAGTTCTACATTAGTTGTTTATTAGGAAAATCTTAGATACTTATACAGGATTAAGGAATCAAAATGAAGCCTTCTAATTAATCTTTTTGGATGAAATTATAGATTATTGCAAATATATTATATGAGGACCCGCGTAGGTGCATGTTTAGTCCCATGTTAGTTATATGCTCGGAAGATTTTGGACACTTACATAGGACAAAAAAATCTAAATAATACTTTTTGATTAGCTTTTTTGATTGAGGTCCTACTGTCCTAGATTGTTGTAAATGGTATTAGAGTAGACTCAACCATGCTTTATGTGGAATAATGGATACTACAACAAAGATCCGTTTTGAGCTAACTATAGATGGATCATGGTATGATTGTAAATTGGATTGGATTAAATTTCGACCCTTAGTCTAGTGTTAAAACTTAAATCAGGATATACGTGAGAACCTATGCTAGCATATATTTAATTCACATTGGTTGTGCGTTAAGAAGATCATGGATATATATATATAGAGCCAATAAATTAAAGGAATTACTTCTAGAACCTTGGTGGATGAGGTCCTAGATTGTTATAGGAAGTCCGGAAGAAATTATTAGAGGCATCTCACTAAATATATGCAGGGAAATGGGCACATAAATCAAGTCAGGTGGGCGAGAAAGGGTTGAGATAACCTGGTTTGAAAAAGACACTGTTTAAAGAACAATTGATTCATAGATCCAATTACCAACAAAATGAATACATGGCACTTATTGGTTACAAAAGTAGACTCATGGTTTTGACTCATGAATCTTGAGTTAAATGTACTGCCAATATCTTAAAATTTATATGGTAACATAAATGCCTTGCGAATGATACATGTAAAACCTCTATACATTTTTAGTGAGGAGCACTAAATTTACATGCACATGCGGATTAACACCAAAACTTAGTGCCTTTTTTTTCCCCTCTTGAAATGAGGTCCTCGGTAACAAGACATTTTTACTCTATATTTTATGCTGGAATATGTCCATGTAGAATTGCTCCTTTCTACATTTCATGGTAGTCATTACTTGAAAAACAGGCCTAAATAGATTTTCATTTGACTTGCTAAAAATGATAAATATATACATTCTTTTACCACTTGAAGATCTCTCTTTTCTTGGTTCTCTCTGTGGAAGTCTGGAGAGGTAATATTGTCTCAAAATATCCTTATCAGCTAGTCAAATAAGTAAAGAACAAAAGAAGATGAGGTTAGAACCTAAACATAATATCGAGGGGTAATAAATTCTGGAAATATTGTATGAGAAACAAATGGATTATATGCAAAAAAAAGCCCCATCTATTTTTGTTTCTGCATTCAAATTTTGAGGAAGAACATATCAGCATAGAAACATGCGCATACTTCAGCAGGGTTCTGAGTGCCTTTTATTAGGTTTAGATAGATAAATATGTGCAAATTATACTGTGTTTTACTATATTATATTGTATTGTATATCAGTTAATGAGTATTTCTTGTGGAAGAACAGACTGCCGCATAAACATAACAACAAACTTGACCATGTATTAGTCATTAATCATCTAACATTCTTGTATATGACCAATATGGCTCTGTAAAATCTTTGCATTAACTTTCACCCATTATCTATAATCTAGTTGTTGCTGGATCATCAAAGAGACTATAGAACCTCAACTATATCTTAATCTGCAAGCATCATGGATTATTCACTATCTCGATGAAAGATAATACCAACCGATTTTATCGATGCGATGGTCGGGGCTCTGCCGCCAACACGGCAGCCGGGAACCTTGACCCTAGCGTTAATTCCATGCACAAGGTACCTCATCATGCTGCCAAGTAGCATAACAATAACCCTCACCTTCTCGGAAGTGCGAGCTCACCTTGATCTCTGTAAGAACCTTGCACATGATACAAGATGCAAATGCAATTACATGCAAACTTGGTTGTGAAATTCTTGTGGTCCTACTTTGTGATTATTTCGAGGCCATGGGAAGATTTGAGGACTTGTTGTTGCACTTGCTTGCCATAAGCATGAATCTATGGTGATATATGTAGGTAGGGTGGAGATGACACAAAATTTTATGTGTGTTCTGAAATGTGCCATGCCTCCAATCCTTTTATTCTGTAGAGGTGAATACAGGAGGTATCTATCCTACTCCATAGTCTGTACTAGATATTTATAGTGGTAGTACTGAAGAGAATGTTGGGGCTTTGTGGAATATCAAAAATGGTATACATGCATCTTGACAGATAAAACAAATCCATGGACATGGATAAGATATACTGACCTCAAACATATCTGTTCATGTCTTTCTCCCTATATTATAATTACCACAGTTGCTACTAGATCACGAAGATAATCTCCATGGTTGACAGAGAATATTTACTGAAAACAAGATATAACAGCATAACCTGCATAATTTGAAGCCCAAGAAAATATAAGAATGGCATTGTGTACATGAAAATAAATAAATAAATGAAGAGATCATTCTTATGTAGTTATGCATACCTCTTTGAATTTGATTTTTTTCGCAGTTGATGAGAGTAAGCAGACGTGGAATGAGCGTCTCAGGAGAACAAATTTTGCGATCTTCTGTTGGTGAGTGAGTGAGTGAAGCTGCAAGATGATCTGATGAAGAGTCAAACCCACGATTTCTATTTTGTCCACAAACAAGCCATGCACTCTATCCTACAAACAAAAATTACTCCCTTCTCCAAACTGAATCCCTGAGAAAGAGGGAAGGAAGGGAGGTGAGGAGAGGTTTGCCTTTACCTATTCACCTACCTTCCCATAATTTCAAGATACTCCAAGTCAGACTCATTTGTCCATACACTTCCTACAATCTGAAGCGACCTTTCCTGTACAGTAAACATCCATTCCCATCTCTCTCTCTCTCTCTCTCTTCCTCCCCATTTACCCATCCATATACCTATCTATGAATAGTTCAGAATGTTCTTTATATTTTTAGGGTCTATCTAGTATCAATATCTATTGATCTATTTGTATTTCTTCTTATCTATAAAATTACATGCCAAAGAAGCTCTAAAACATGTATATAGCGACCCATTCATCGTCAAACCCCACAAAAAATCCTATAAAGAAAAAAGAACAAGAAGTATCATACCTACTTATTCTTTCTATCTATATTTCTACCTGTACTAAACTGTGATATGAGAGATTTTCACCGTATCTTCTGACAGGCGTTCGATGACCAGATCATGCTGGCAGCTTCAACCTCTCACACCAACAAAGCAAATTTAAGCAGACGATCTAAAGGAAGCGATTGACAGGTCTATCAAATTGGTTAACAAACGGGCAGAGAGGGGATCAGAGAAGAATGGTGGGTGCGTTCTCAGTTTGTAATCATCATATAATTTAATGGGAGGGTGGGAGAGGGAGGAGATCTCTCTCTCCAACACGAGTCATGCATGGTGTGGTGGTTGCTAGGGAGGCCCCTCACCCATCCATCCCCCACCATCCCTCGTGACAGTGCTTTAGCTTCCCCCACCCTCTCCCTCGTGACACTGCTTTAGCTTCAGCCACCCTCTCTCCATCTCTTTATAAATGCACCTCATCACCATTCCTCCCTACTTGCACCACAGAATGTTTTTAATGGTGGGCTTTGGTCCCTAGCTACACCGAACGACAGTGACCCTGCTCTCTCTCTCTCTCTCTCTCTCTCTCGGGGAGGATAAGCTGGGATTAATCCTTGACCTTTTTGGCTGGATGGAAGTTATCTTTTAATTGAAGAAGCTGGCTAAAATGACATTTTTTGCCTTTTTTCATAAATTTTTTTTTCTGCTTTTACTGTTGTTGTCGTTGCTGCTACTGTTGTGCTACCCTTATTGTTATAATTAATGTTTAATTACTAGGCCTGAAGTGTTCTATCAATTAAGAAGGCCCCTGGCCTAGCTTACTATTAGCTCCAACTCAAGCAGCCCCATGAGCGTGCTTGCCTTGTGTTACAAATGCCCCCAGCAGCACTCCATCTGCAGTAACTCGAAAATGGTGATACAAATATCACAACAATGCAAGTCCCTGAATAACAATAGACTACCAACAGTTTAGACCAAGACCCTCATCAGTAGGAGGCTTGTACAGCACAAATTCTAAATTGCCTTTTGTTTGTTCTTCTCTGAGTACCCTTCATCTCCACGTCCATCTGAATCTCATGTATATGCTGGATTTCAGTACTAACAATAACAACAAAAACAAGCAGTAGCAATGGTAGTAGTAGTTCTAGTAGTATATCACCAAGATCATATGGGCGCCTCTTGTACCAACCAATTTGACTTCAAATTATTATGAATCCACCTTTAATTTACTATGTGGCTTCCGTTTATTGCTAACATACAATTAATGGGGTCTGTAACATACCTTGATGGCCCCCCCCCTGGCACAACCTTTAGTTTGCCAAAAGACAAGGGCACATGCACTGCCAATTAGACTTTTATAATGATTCTGTAATGAAAAATTTTACAGTGTGCAGCCCTATTATCGAAAAAGATGCTCTCTATCATAGCATACCACATGGCATGAGAGGGGCTGGAATGGTTGTTACTTTTTGGTGCATTATATTGCAAAACCTTCCATGAAACTTGCTAACCTATAAATTCTGCCAATCTCCTTGTGCCATGTGCCATGTCAGTGATAGAGAGGTTCTTTATTGTTATAGAATGTTGCCTTGATCTCTTTGCAACATAATTATTGACAAGGCCAATTTCAATTGCTTAGCTGACATTAGTGGTATTTGAAATGTAGAAGGATGCATATATGTTTCATCAGCGTCTACTCACCTCAGTTATTCGGGAGTATATATGCAATGTACACAAAGTGCTTCACAAAATTTTTCGAAAGCATCACAAGATTTTTGCTAACATGAAAGTGATGTATAATCAACCATTATAGGCAAACCAACTGCACACTTTTCGCTGATAGATGTTGTTTGTGCCGATGGATGTAACGTTTTGTGGCTATGTATTGTTTAAGAAGATCTATGGGTCATACACTGCAAGAATGGTCTGGGGACTGCTCTTTTGTGTAATTTAATTGATGATAAAAATGTGGTACTCATTTGGGTGGGAATGTAGTTGGTTTTTTACAAGGGCTGTGCAATGGCTGTTTGGTGTTCTACAAGACAACCGATAAGGGTTGCTCAAAATGCTATAGATTCAAAAGAACGTTATCTTGATCACATTTCTAAGAAGCAAAGACTATGAAGTCAGTGATGGTGAACATTGACCCCGTACGGTATAGCCAACTGGAGTTTATGAAGTGGTTGGTACCCTTCTATTCTTCATAGGAGGCTATGTGCTTGAGAATTGTAGAACTGTGTGCCTAGCTATGGAAAGGCCTTTGTATTCGGCTTTTGTGCTTGATGTAGGACAGGAGGATTTGAAATAAATTACTGTTCTTGTTGCTGCTGCTATTGCTTTGGTTGTTGTACCTCTCTTGCTGCTCATGTTAAACATAAAACCATTCCTCAACCCTAAGTTATTAAGTTAATGCAGCTATGGAGCTTGGACTGCCATGGACCATGATTTTGCCTCCTTTGTGGTAACTTTCTCCAACAACCGCATCTAACTATGCTCAAATATACTACCACTTCGATACATCTCTTTCTCTAATTTTTTTTTCCCCCAACTTGGATGGCTTTTCTTTTTATTTTACAACTTTTGGGATGCAAGTGTGAGGAGTGATTATTGGTTGGATCAGATCCACTGCTCAGTTCGTGAACCAATTCAACCAAGAAACAGCATGCATAAAGTTGGATGAAATGGCCGAAAAGCATCCAATACACACATGGTTGTGCGTGTTACATTACGGTTGGACCGGTCCTCTAGCTTAGCGGTAGATCTGATCCAATCAATAATTTGTAGGGTGAGGGTCTATATGTTTAAAAAATTTCTCGCAGACACATTTTATTTGCAATAAAGAAGCTATACATAGCCCTATGTGTTTAATATATTGTGCATAACTTGGTGCCCCTGGTGGAGAGGGCATTGAGGGCTTGTCTTTTGTCTTGGGTGGTTCTCATGTCATGGGTGTCATGCGGTTGACAACCATCAGACACGGGGACAAAGGCCTTAAGGGGACCACGACTTTTCCCATTTGATTAATAGGTACAAGCACATGGCTGCCCTTCTCTGGTGTAGCCCAAGGCGTCGTGCTTGTCTTCCATTCAAGGTTGGTGGGAGGGAGTGATCGCTAAGTTGTCGATCGAGGTTTTGTAGGCTTCGCCTCTTCCACCCCTCTGCCTGTCCAAAGCTTAGAAGAGGGCCCCACCATCTTTTAACTTTGTTAGATTAAGGGTGGTGGGCATTCATTGGGTGCCCACCCACATTATTTCTAGCTAATAAATTAGTATTAAGAAATGGCCCATGTGGAGGACAAATTATTCTCCACGTTAGTCGTATATGCTGCCAATCACAACCACTCATTTCTATAAATTTATTTTCAGATCTGTAGATGTAGATACTCGGAGCTTGAAGGTCATATTATGAAACTCATACGGTAATATTAGCTAATGAAAGTTATGAACTTGAATGTAGATTATATAAAACTCTAATATTTTCAATACGATAGAAATGTTGTCATATATATTGGTGTTCAACCGTAAGAGCAAAATTAAAAGATAAATGAATATTATAAGAAAAATTTATATTGTTATATATATGATATTAAAGGAGGGGCATTTTCTATGACATAACTTGCAAAAGAAAGCACACAATTTTCAAATTATTTAAAGCAGAATGGTTGAATTAACGTAAGTGTTCAACCATTAGAAGCATATCTATGTTAGCATTTGATGAACCAAAAGGGATCACTACAGTGATTTGAGATCGCTGATAATTCGAATCCTAGGATAATCTAATCCTTAGAGATCTAAAATCACTATATTTGGTAGGCCATGGTCGAGCAATTAAAAATCTCTGGATTTCTACAAGCAACCTATTTGGTATTCAATGAGAATCTAAGATTATGGACTATATAATACCAAAAATCACCCTTTATATATTCTAAAAAATATATTTATTAATCATATAAATATATTATAATAAAATGATAATATGTTCAATAAAAATATATTTATGGATCCTATAAATTAATAATCCTATAAAAATATGTTAATTGTTATTATAAAATTAATATTTTTATTTATACTTATAAAATATTATTTGTAATACTAATATTTATTTTAGGAAAATAAAACAAATAGAGGTAATATATTAAATAATTTTAATAGTTTTGTTACATAGATATCAAGTGTAATAATATATTTCTACTATAACTTAAAAAATTATCATTGAATAATAATAATATGATCAATAATATATTATAAATATGATATATATAATATCGATATGATATAATTATATATATATAATATAATATAGATATAGTACATCAACAATATATTCAAATGCCAATTTTTTTTGGATTGGTGGGTATTTTTATCCTCAAATTTCAGTCCAAGATCACTGCTTTGGGATGATCTTGTATTTCTGACCTCAAAGATGGATATCTTATCACTGGGTTAGGAATTTATTTAAGAATTTGGGATCACCATCACGTAGAATCATCATGGTGTAATCAAATATGATGATCTCATCATCTCTACCCACATCATCATTGATCTTGAGATAATTGCCTCGTACCAAATATCTAAAACTTTCTCATTGTTTTGAAAGATGAAAGTAAAATCAATCAGAATGAGAGAAAGTTTTGTATAACAAAAGATGGAAAAAAACATGGAATATACTATATCGTAAATATCATGGGCAACAAACATGTCTCTTACACATAATTTTAACAAGACAATCTTGGTTGGCACTTGTACTTGATTGAAACCTATATTTTATCACAAGGAGTAAGGCTTCTTGCTTTGCTTAACTAGAATCTTACACATAAAATGAATGCGGAAAGAATAAATAGTTGTTAACAATTGACCACAATGAAAAGTAATTGCTCTTTTGTCCTTTTTTTTTTTGACATATATGAATTTTTATAGATAAATATGAGATTCATTTCTCCAATCATCCTTATTCATTTAATTAGACTGTTGCAATAAGGTTGGACATTTCATTTGTTGGAACTTTCCCATTCATTTCATTGATTTGACATGTTTTGAAGATATTCTATTAGTCACCATATTAATTGTTATCTTGTCTTGCTTTCCATCATGTGACACATTTGAAAGAAACGATTGACAATTAATTGTTGTTTCTAAAAATCTTATTTTAGATACTAATAAATAATAGATAATGCCTAATCTTCATAAATAAGAATCTGTATGCCAATGAAAGATAAAGATCTATGGGAACTAAAAAATATCTATTGAGAAGTTATTCCCTTTATATGTTTTTCTGGTTGTAATTATTATAAATTTCAGTTGTAATTATCATATATAGCAATTTCATTAAAGACCCCAATTGATTATTTTCATTATATGGTTTTCATGATTATTTATATATGCAATGCCCAACCATGGAGGGAATCTAAGATGGCAAGAGAAGGGTGACATCTTTTTGTTTCAATTGTTCATCTAATTTATAGATTCTATTCTATCATGTTCAAACATATATATGGAAGCCAACCAACTAGCAAATTTGTTGGCTGATAGTAAAATAACCAATGAAAGCACATGGATATACACAACTTGCTTATCAAGGGGCACAAATTAATTGGGGACAAATAAGTTAGCTCAATGTACAGAGATGTTTGTCCAATGTTTTACCATTATGTAGGTAATAGACTTTAGACTTTAAAATGTTAATCTACATTTGGAGTCTGGTTGGGGTTTAGGAATATATTCATTCTCTCATTTGACTTCTCAAAACATGCATGATAAATGAATGTGGACAAACTTATATATTATCACTTGATCCAACACCACTAGATCATAGATCTAGATTTTGGGGCTACTTTGTTACTACTATTATATGAATAATCAAAGCCTAGAATGAAAAATCCACTGAGCGACCTTATGCAAGTGAATCTTAGATGGCTGGATGGGCTTGGACAGTGGCTTATCAATATTATGGTAGGATTCAAAACATTGTTTGTCATGAAACTAGATGCTAGGGATCGGAGCCCATGCCCTTCTAGGTTAATTTCAATACTAGTAGCTCTCTCATTGATTTGATAAATAACCAATGCTATGAAGCATTATCTATGGGCTTGTAATTCCTCATACCCTACCGACACTTAGAAAGTTTATTTATCTGCAATTGCCTCTAAGTCAACCTATCATGCAAGAACAACAAGCAAGGGCAGTTAAAAAGTGAGAAAGAGCACATAAGAGAGTTTGAGTGAGTCGAATAATTCTCTTGCTCTTTGCTTGGGTCATTGTTTGGGTACTTCGGCCAGATGAGGCCTTCCCCATTTTTATATGCACTACAAGGTACAATGAATAGTTTAGATTATGTACAAAAGTCAAAAATCTATCAGTTTGGAGTACTCTGGATCATTCTTTAGAACTTTTTTAAATAATTGGATTTTTAGAGCATTGTCCATTAAATTAGATTCATAACTAGTTAAATCAATATGCATGTATCTTCATGTGATAGGTAATATATTAGGTTGAATTTAGTAGGCTCTAATTTAAAAAAAAAATTGACATTGATCCAGACTAACCTCATTTTTCTATTTCGAGCGCTACCAATTGAACAAAGGATTGGATTGTAGAGAAAAGAGAATTGATTTCCTGTTTTATGATTATGATGCCATTTGATAATCTTTTCTATTATATTATGATAAGAACTGCTATAGGTTGCCTATTCACAAAGTTGTAAAGCTCTTAGCAAGATGCTCATAAAAAATATAAGCATTGACTGTTTTAGTTTAATCTACGGAGACTCCATTTTTCCACTTCTAAAGCAACTTCCATATTTTTCTAAATATGCATCACATAGTCTAAGAATCAATTTTTTTAAAAAAAAATCTATCATATATATGTTAGATATATTCTGAAGTCATATAATTAATATTTATTTCTAACTAAGTGATGAAATCATAACCACCCATGCTTTACACCATATGCATTACACGTACCCACCTTATTGAAATAATCACTAGTCTCACTATAGTAAAAGAGAATTTTTGCGATAGAATTATTTGTGACATAAATATTTTCGTTACCACTAATTGTATTTATGATGAAAAAAATGATCGTAAATAATTAAATATGTATGATGAAAATAATTTTTCAATCCAAGTAGTTGCCTATCAGCGACGAAAAAATTATTCTGTCGTAAATATATATTATTTATGATAAATATTTTTATCATAAATAATATATCATTTATTTTAATTTTAAATTTTTAAATATTCATGATGAAAATATTTTTATCGTAAATAATTTAAGTATTTATAATGAAAAATATTTTTTCATCAGAAATAAGATTATTTCCAATGCAAAAATTATCGTTGTCAATTTTTAAAAAAAATAAAAAAAATTAAAAATTATAGATTATTTATGATGAAAATATTAAGTCATAAATAACTAAGTATCTGAGATGAAAAAAAAATTCATTGTAAATACTTGATTATTTATGATAAAAATATTTTCATCATAAATAGTAAAAAAAATCAAAAATTACTAATTATTTGTGACAAAAATTTTTCATCATAAATAAAAATTTTTTATGATAAAAAAATTCATCATAAATACTTGATTATTTACGATAAAAATATTTTCATTGTAAATAGTTAAAAAAATAAAAAATAAAAAATTACTCATTATTTATAATAAAATTTTTTTATTATAAATAAAAGCTTTTTACGATGAAAAAAAAATTATCATAAATACTTTATTATTTACAATGAAAATATTTTTATCGTAAATAGTTAAAAAATAAAAAATTAAAAATTACCCATTATTTGGGATGAAAATTTTTTATCATAAATAAAAGCTTTTTATGATGAAAAAAATTCTCATTGTAAATATTTGATTATTTATGATAAAAATATTTTCATCGTCAATAGTTAAAAAAATAAAAAATTTAAAAAAATCAAAAATTATTCATTATTTGTGATAAAATTTTTTATCATAAATAAATAATTTTTATAATAAAAAAATATTCATCATAAATATTTGATTATTTATAATAAAAATATTTTTGTCATCAATATTTAAAAAAATCAGTAATTTAAAAAAAAATCAAAAGTTGCTTATTATTTGCAACAAAAATTATCCATCATAAATAATTGAGTATTTATGATGAAAATTTTATTTTCATCGTAAATAATTTTATTTATGATGAAAATATTTTCATCACTAATATGTAAAAAATAAAAATTTTAAAAAAATCTTAAAATTTAAATTTCTGATTTTGTGTAAGGCTACTACATCTTTTTTTTGTAGCAGCTGTATACATCTTTTGTCCTTTTATAGGGTAAAGAAGTAAATGTGAGTTACGATTCAAATCAAATTTTTTGTATGAAAAAATCATATGAAAGTGGATGATATTTGCAGATTAGAATGAATAGATCTTTTTGAATAAAATGAGCTATATGTTTATTTTCGATGTAAAATTCATCTGTTCATCACTGTTACTAGTGATATCAATGGATCTTTCTGACGGAGTGTTTGCCTTAAGCTATATGAAAGGAGCTCCCTTTTATATAGAAACCATATAGTTAAGCAGTGCATTCTAACATGACTTCTACGATCTCGAAAGGTACCACACTTCTCGCATCGATCGATGCTCAAACATATCTCTGTAAGAGTTTCAATTATGAAAAGATAAATAATATAAGTACTCATCTTCCTAGCAATGTAAAACATAAATATGAGTTTATGCTTTATAATACAACTTGTACTACCTGTAGGTCTGCTTTGATTTTGGTTAATTGCTAGATCTTTGATGCTCACATAATTTCTCTTGAATTTTTCAAGCTCGATCCTCACATATATGCAATATATGAGCTTTTGGACCTCTAACTTCCTGTCCCTATCCTATCATCCAAATCTCAATCTTGATGAATTTTTCTAGCGATCTCAGAATTATTGTGATATTCTCGTACTCCAACTTCCGAAATGAAGACTCCAAGAACAAAATGGGCTCCTTAAAGATCAAAAACCTCAAAGCTATTAATCTCCCATAGTGCCCATTCTATTGCAGAAGCCGAAGAGCTGTTCTTATAATAATTATTAGCGACATAAATTAAATTTTTTTTGTTAAATTTTTTGGATGAAAAATATTTTTGATAGAAAAAATTTAAAATTATTTTTTTATGAAATTATTATTGAGAATAGTTTTTTAGACTGAAAAAAATTAGAGGAAAATTTTTTTTTAATAATTAGCAATGTAAACTAAATTTTTATCGTAAATAGTTTTTAAATTTTTTAAAAAATTTTATTTATGATGTAAATTTATTTTTCATCGGCAATCATATTTTAAAAATATTATTTTAATCAATTTTTGTAAAAAAAATTATTAATGAAAAAAATTATTAGCGACTAAAAAATTTTTGTGGATAAAACCATTTTAAAAATAAATTTTTTCTTTATTTTTTGAAGAAAAAATTGTTAGAGGAAAAAAAATTTTGGCAGTATTTATTAGCAACGAAAATTATTTTTTCATCGCTAATATCCTTATTAATGATGAATATTTTGATTTTCATCGTCAATAATTTATTTCATAAATTTTTTGGGCAAAATTTTTTTAGAAAAAAAAAATTTTAGTGAAAATATTTTTGATGAAAATTAATTTCCATCGCGAATAAGGGTATTAGTGATGAAAATTTTCATCACTAATAGTTTTTTATTTAATAAACGTCAAGTCGACATCACTTCCACCGTCGGCAACCGCGAAACCCTCCTCTCCCTCTCTCTACGAGCTCTCCCCCCCCCCTTTTTTCCCGTGAAACCCTCCTCTACCCCCGCTCCCTCCGAGCCCTCCCCCCTCTCCCTCTCCCTCTCTGGCTCCGCCGTCACTTCCACCGATTGTCACAAACGACGCCTCTCCGGCCCCACCGTCTCTTCCCCCTTAGGTACGATCTGCCATCGCTTTTGTTTTTTGGTTGATCAAGCCACTGGCGAGCAACGTCCGGTGCCATAGCATGGAGCCATCGGTGGGGGGGGGAGGGGGTCCGATCATAGGGAAGGGGGTGCCGTGGGGTGTGAAGGAGCGATGCCGTAGGGGGTGGGCGAGGGTTGGGGGTGGGTCGCTGGGTTCCATCAGGTGACGATGGGATGCGGGTGCAGGAGCTGGAGGTTGGGGAGACGGCGGTGGGGGTTGGGGGGACGGCGGCGGCTCGAAGGAGTTTTGGATGCCATGGGATTGGGGGGACGGCAATGCAGGGGTTCGTGGGGCCTGGTGGCCAAAGGGCGGAGGGGGTTGTGGGGGGCCGAGGGGCTGGAGGGTAGAGGGGCTTTCGTGGGGTGGCGGTGGGAGGCATGGGGGCTGAGGGGCCGGAGGGCAGAGGGGGTGGCACGATGAGCGGGGCGAGGCTGTGGGTGGCACGTCGAAGGGGGTGGCTGTGGGTCGGCTGCTGGTGGAGGAACGTCGATCGAGGCGAGGAGAGAGGAAGAGAAGGGAGAAACGAGGAAAAAAAATAAAAAAATAATAAAATATTAATCAAATATTTTATTATTTGATTAATAATGAAATATTTTTTCTTGTTATAATTTAATACATATTTTTTTTGCTTGTTATAATTTAATGCATATGTTTTTATAATTTAATGCATATAAAATATTGTGATTATGATTTAATGTTTTAACTAGGATTAGCCGAATCCTTCAGTGAATTTTCAATGCATATGAACTGTCCGATCTAGGATCTGGTTCAGATCTAGATCATAATCCGAATTGGATCGAGGTCGAGATCCAGATCGAAGTCAGAATTCGGATCGAGATCTCGATCCAGATTGGGATCTGGATAGAGATCTGATCAGGATCTGAGTTGGAATCTGGGTCAGATCCGGCACCATGGGAGCAAGGGTTGCAGGGGTCGAGTCCAGGCAGCATGGGGTGGGTGACGACGACGTCGCCATGGAAGCGGGGGCCGAGTTCAGGTGGCGCAGGGTGGGTGACGACGTCGGTGTCGCAGGAGCGGGGGTCACGGGGGCCGAGTCTGGACAGCGTGGGGTGGGTGACGATGACGGCGATGGCACTGCGGGGGGTGGGTCAGGCTGCGAGTGGATGATGTTTAGAGAAAAAATAATTTTTAAGAAAAAAATTTAGGATAAAATATATTTAGGGGAAAAATAATTGTAAAAAAATTATTTAAAAAAAATTATTAAAAAAAAATTATATAAAAAATATTTAAAAAAATAAAAAATTATTTATTATATATATAAAAGTTAAAATGTGGATTGGGTCGGGATCGGGAAGAGGGGGGTTAATCGACCCAAACCCAATTGGGTCGGCTCTAGGCCGGGCCAAATGTCTATCTGACCCCAACCCGATGGCCAAACGGGCTCTATTTTTTTGGCTAGAGCCCGGCTTGAATGGTTTGGGGCCGAGTCCGAAGCCCAGCCTGATGGGCCTTGGACCGGCCCGATGGGTCTCATGGGAAGGGGGTCGGGGGGCGACTGGGGGCGACACGGGCGTGGAGAGGGGGCCGTGGGCAGTCGGAGGCGATGCGGGAGGTGGGTCACGAGGGATAGGTGACGGCGGCAGCACCGCGGGAGTGGGGGTCGCGAGGGCTAAGTCCGGGCGGTGCGAAGTGGGTGACGGCACCAGTGCCGTGGAAGCGAGGGCCGTGGGCAATCGAGTCTGGAGCTCGTTTAGGAAAAAAATATTGAGAAAAAAATATTTTTAGATAAAAAATATTTTAAAAAAATAAAAAATTATTTATTATTTTTAGATAAAAAAATATTTTTGAAAAAAATAAAAAATCATCGGGCCCTCGAGATTGGGTTTCGTGCTATTATTTTACGTTAATATTATTTTACATGCTTAATTACTTATAGTTTATTTTATATTTATTGCTTAAATTTTTTAATATTACTGCTGAAATTTATAATTTTTTTATTATTCCTCTAGCATAAATACACATTGCTTTTGCTTATTATAATTTAATTATTTTGTATGCTATTTTGTATGCTTTTGCTTATTATAATTAAATATAAAAAATATATCTATTTTAGAGAAAACTCTACTGAAATTTTTGATGAAAAAATTTCAATACAAAGTTACTCTTTTTTGATAAATTAAAAATCTATCTTTGAATGTATGTTCAGAGATGGTAGTTAAATTACATTGAGCCGTATATTTCTATTCAAGAGTTGGTCTTGACCGAGATCGACTTTTGGATATTCCATTTTTGAGCTTTTTGAAAAAATAATAATCTTATTATTGTTAATAGTTGATATTTTATTTTATTATATGGTACTCAGCAATTATCTGTCCACTGTCCTTCGGGTATATGGTGGATAGAGTGCGTAGGCACCATATTCATGTCGTATACTTGGAGAACCATGGAGAGGTGTTATCAAAATTTTTATAATAATAAAATAAAATATAGACTAATAATAATAATAAGATTATTATTTTTCTGAAAGGGATAGGGCCACACCTGTTAGTAATGATTTGAAATGGATAGAATCATGTATTTTTACTTCATTAAATTGATGGAAAGAAAATTTTTATGTTACTATTCAGTCTGTGTTATTTAATGCATGCTGTTTTGTATAAAATGATCCGTGTTTGGATCCGAATTAGGATTTGGTTCGAAATCCGGATCGGGATTCGATCCGAAATCTGAGTCGGGATCTGGTTTGGATGAATACCATTGAAAATTTTTTTATTGTTAATGGTTTTTGTGTTTGTTGTTAGATGGATATTAACAAAAATTAGATAAATACTAGAGGTATTTTTTGGTCTAAATATCGAAAAGGTGTTCGAGGTTTTATTGAGTTTTCATGGCATAAGACTGACAGTGCTAGTCGGATAAAGTGTCAATGCAAGAGATGTGTCAATATGATATATCATCACATAACACTTATTAAGAAGCATCTGCTACGTTATGGTATGGATAAGAAGTATACTTGCTAGATATGGCATGGAAAGGTTGATCCGAATGAAGTTATGCGCGATGATGACGATACTAAAGATGATAGTGATGTTACTGAATCTGTCGAACATGATGGTATAGGAGAACTATTGGATGATTTACATCAAGATATTTGTTCAAATGTATGCATGAGTACTAGTGCATTTGAAGGCAATTCTGATCATGAACATAATATCCGACTTGAGGTAGAAGGGACTTCTGAACAGTTTGCAAAGCTTGTAAGGGATGCACGAGAGCTACTCTATCCAAATTGTGCAAAGTTCTCCAAGTTAGAGTTTTTGATAAAATTACTTCATATTAAAACTATGAACCGATGGAGACAAAAGTCATGTGACCAAAATTTGACATTGATTAAAGCAGCTCTTTCTGATGAAGAGAGACTTTCGAAATCATATTCTGAAGTAAAAATATACATGCAGAAATTGAGACTTGGCTATATTCTTATACATACCTATAAAAATGACTGTATATTATTTTATAAGGATAATAAACAAGCGACTGAATGTCTAAAATACAGTGAGCCTAGGTACAAAGTCGATAACAGAAAAGAAAAGAAGATACCTCAAAAGATTTTGAGGTATTTTTTATTATTTTTAAGACTTCAAAGGTTGTATATGTCCATAAAAATAGTTGAAGAAATAAGATGGCATCATGAGCAGCAGATTTCAGAGGAGAACATACTTTGCCACCCGGCTGACTCCGTAGTGTGGAAAGACTTCGATGCAAAGCATCCACACTTTGCGAGTGACCCGCACAATATCTGACTTAGTCTAGCGACAAATAGATTTATGTTGCATGCTTCGATTTTATGGACCATAAATAATTTTTCTACATATAAAAACTTATCTGGGTTGAGCAACAAAGGATATCTGGTATGTCCAATATGCAACAAGGATGCATCTTCTTTACATTTAAAGCATAGACGGAAAATATGCTTCATGGATCATTGACGATTTCTACCTGATAATCATTCTTGGAGGATCTGTTACAACCAATACTTTGATGGTAAGTCAGACCGGCGTCTGCCACCTAAAGAGTTAAGTGGAGCAGAAGTTTTAGACAACTTGAAGTCATTGAAAACGTCCAATTTGAGAAAACATCAGATACTCACAAGTGGAAGCATACTAAAGCTGATCTAAATTGGATGAAGTGAAGCATTTTTTTCAAACTACCATATTGGAAGTAGCTACTACTTCGTCATAATCTGGATGTAATGCACATTGAGAAGAATATTTGTGATAATATCATCGGTACAGTATTAAATATTTCAGAAAAAATAAAAAATAGTACAAAAGCTCATCTTGATTTACAAAAAATAAAAATCTGATCGGAGTTGGATTTAGTTTATCGAGGTGATAGATTTTTTATGCCACCTGCATGTTATTCATTGTTTGGTGAGGAAAAGAAGAGTTTTTGTGGATGGTTCAAAATCGTAAAGTATCCTGATGTATATGCTTCAAACATATTGTGGTGTGTTGGCAACAACGACGGTAATATCTTTGGTATGAAAAGTCATGACTCCTACGTGATGATGCAACGTTTGCTTCCTATGGTCATACGTGGCTATTTGGATGGTGATGTTCAAACTGCATTGACTGAGTTAGGAGTGTTCTTTCGAGAACTGTATCATCGAAAATTGAAGATTAATTTACTTGAGAAGTTTGAGAAGAATATCGTACTTATTCTTTGTAAGTTAGAAAAAAAAATTCACCATTATTTTTTGATGTTATGGTGTACCTGGCTATTCATCTTCCAAAGAAGGCTCTTTAAGCCAGACTGATACATTATCGGTGGATGTACCCTATTAAAAGATAAAAAAATTATATGCACTTTATCATATCCATTATAAAATATAAACATATTTCTAAAATTTAAATTTATTTTTATTTACAGATTCTTATATATCTTAAAAAAGTATGTGCGTAATAAAGTACAGCCTGAAGGGCCTATAGCGGAAGCATACATAACTACGGAGTGTGTCACATTCTGCTCGATGTATCTTGACGATATCGAAATAAGATTCAATCGTACAGATCGTAACATAGACCATGAATGGGGTGACAATGAAGCGACACTGTCTATATTTAAATAAATGGTTCGACCTATTGGTGGAAGGAGATATAAATTTATAGACGTGAATGAGCTATCTAAGACACACTTCTACGTTTTAAATAATTGTGAAGAAATTAAAGATTTCATTGAGTAAGTACCATCTTAGCATACTTTTTTATGTTCTAAGTAATTTTTTCATATCAATGTAAAATTAAAAATTATGACTTGTTGCAGTGAATACAAGAGTATACTATGCAGAAAAAATAATACGGATGTTGATGATCAACAAAAGAGAGAATTTACAAAATAATTTGTGATCTTATAAGTTACACTAATAATATATTATTTTTAATAATTATAGAAATAATTATTTAAACCAACATAATTTTTTATGTTATGGTGTAAATGAAATATAAGAATTTCAATAAAGAAGAGAGTACGATCGATGAGTTGTACGATTTAGCATGTGGCCCTTATTGAAGGGTTAACCACACGCATCCTGTATTATTAGAGGAATGAGATTTCACACAAGAGAGTTTGAGATGCAACGACAGACCCAGAATAGTAGAATTGCTATGATAGGATATAAAGGAGAAGAAGAGATTGAATATTATAGTATACTGATAGATATCATAGAACTGAAGTATGGGTCTAGTAATTCTGTATTCTTATTTCAGTATGAATAGTGAGATATTAGCAATAAAAAGATCAATATTCATCTTGATCTACACTTTATCAGTGTAAACTTTACATGAATATGGTACCAGAATGAGCCATGTATATTAGCAACTCAAGCGAAATAAGTTATATATTTGAAGGATTTAAAGTATCGAGGTAATTTGCATGTCGTACAAAAAATTAATACCTAGAAGTGTATATGACATACCAGTCCGATCAGAGATGGATGAAAATTCGGATTTATATAAAGAGAAAGCTTTTCAACAAAGTTGAAGCTGTAACAGCTTCTTTGATGAATAACTTATAACAGCTTCTTTGAATAGGGCTGATCTGTCATCCAATGAAGTTGAAGCTGATTTTGTATTTAATCTTGATGAGTCAAAGGACGACAATTAGTTCATAAATGACGATGAGATAGAAGACGATGCATTAGTCGATTATTGTGATTTGGAGGAGGACCTACACATCAAGGAAGATATGAATATTGATGAGTAGATTTATATTCTTTGTTCAATCTTCTCTTGCAATAATGGTATACGATATAATTCTATTCATTAGAATATAATTTATTTTTTACTATTATTATTCAATATTATATTCATTTATATGTCAAGAATTGCAGGTATGGCATCAGGAGACAGACGATGACGTTCACATTCACAGTCTACCCCTGAGGCTGGCAGGTCCCAATAAGGTAGGTCCGAATGAGGTGGATCTGAGTGAAGTGGGTCTGAATGGTATTATCATATTTTTATATAATAAAATTTAATTTTTTTATTTGGACAGTTATCATACTAATGATTTATTTATTGTTGTTTCAAGTCAGTCTCCATCGATGGTGAGGTGAGGGTGAGGTCCATCAAAGAACCTCACTCTAGAGCATTGGAGATATGAGCATCTGAGACAGTGTCTCCATATTGAGATACCACCCGACTACACCAGGTCCATTAGGGGATGGTGCGAGCTATGGCAGATCGAGCTGGGCATCATATGTCGCAGCTATGCCCTCGTGATGCTTTTTGATTGGCGTCACATTGTACGGACTCAGAGAGAGATTTTTTACACTCAGTTATAGATAAAATAAATTATAATATGAATATTTAATTAGCACGATATTCTTCTAATATTTGTTATTGGCAGAATGTATTTGATATTATTGATTTTAAGAAAGATCGCATGCGGTGAGCTATAGATGCTCATTTATGTTTGCATTTTGAAAAGTATCGCCACCGCATCCATCAGCATTGGTACCATATGATGCAGGATCATGAAGTGGAGGCAGCACGGCAGCGGCCCTATGACAGCATCACTATAGATGATTGGGCTCTCATATGCCGGCATTACAAGGATCCGGCATATTAGGTTATACATCCAATTTTTTTTTAAAGTTTAATGATTGAATTATTTATTCTTAAATTTAGTTTGTTACTTACTAATTTGACTATTAATTGTACAGAGATGATGTGCGCAAAACATCGTGAATCGGACGAAACAGATCGTATCGCATTGTGGGGGATTCGAGGTCGTTCGCTTGTCATATGGAGTAGATGGTAAGTAATTTTTAATTAGTATATTTTAATTTTTTAACTATTTAAAAAAATAATTAATTATTCTCAAATTACAAAGAGATACAGAGAGTGACGAGCTTTCTGGTAGGATCGATATCTATCAGCGGACCCACCAACGACGATCAGAGAAGTGGACGACGGGGAGCCAGGAGCTTTTTGTAAGTTTTTTCAATTATTTTTTTCATTCGCAGTTTGATTTTTAGTATAAAATTAAAATAGCTATAACTTTAATTTTTAGGACTGTTTGATAGGCATCAGATCTCAGCCTATCCCTGAAAGCTCGACCGCACCCACAGATGACAAGATTTGTAATCAGATATTTGGTACGAGATCCTATTATGTTAGGAGTCTAGGGCATAGGATCAGTGCTTCCTCATCCTCACGCTCGTCCAGGGCTGACATCTATGCTACCTACGATGCTCGACTGGTGGAGGTACAAAGACAGGCTACTAAAGATCGATAGTGATCTGAGCAGCAAGCTGATGAGTTGACTGCATGCGTCAACGAGTATCAGCTGCTCCAAATCCAGATGATAGAGTGGATAGCGTAGATAGAGCAGCTGATGCAATTGATGAGGCAGCAGTAGGCCATTCTCCTTCCGAGTGCTCCCCTTCCCCAGCCGTTCTCCTTCTGCAGATACCGATACTTGACGGCCTCTTTATATAACTTTTTATTTTTATTTCAGATATCTTATAATTTTAATTTAATATAATAAAATGATGAAATTTATTTATGAATTTATTATGTAAATTTTTTATTTTAATTTTTTACTTTTTAATTTATAAAAAATATTATAAATATAAGTTAAAAATATATATTCATAAATTATTTTAAAAAAAATATGTGTAAATTTTTAGCAATGGAATTATTTTCGATGAAAGATTATCGCTAAAAAAAATATTAGCGATGGAAAAATTGGTCGTAAAATTTTTTTTAATAAGTTTTAAAATATTAAAATTTTATATTAAATGAATAGTGATGAAAATACTTTTGTCATAAATAATCAATAATTTATTAACAATAAAAATTTACGTCAAAAATTATCATATTTGCGATGAAGAATTTACGTCATTAATATTTTTTTAAATTTAAATTTTATAAAAAAAATTTAATTAAATTAATTATGATGAAAGTGTTTCATCGTAAATAATTATTTTTTATTAGCGACGTAATATTTCATCATAAATTACTCTTTTTTATGACTAAAATTTTTTATCATAAATAATTTTTGAAAAAAAAATGTTAACAATGAAAAATTTTCATCAATAATATCTATTATTGACGATAAAAAAAAAAATTTGTCATAAAAAATTATCAATGACACCATTATTTATGACTAAATATTAGCGATAATAATTTCATAGCTAATAACTATTATCAATGAAAATTTATTATTAGTGACTAATTTTTTACATCGCTAATACCTTCTTTTCTTGTAGTGTCTCAGAGCTTCTGCATGTGGTTGAGATTTGAAGCCTTTCATATCCTTTTTATCATAATAATTGATGTCTCCTTTTGTGCCGATAAGAAGAATGTTGAAGTGTTTTATGTCAATATGTAGTAGGGTTTTAACTTGAGCGAGTTGAGGCCAGTTGGTGGAAAATCTTAATTTAACCTAACATTAAATCCCTTAATTCTAACATAATCAGACAATGTTGAGATTTTTCTAGTCCAAACTTTTTAGAAGCTAAATTTGTGTTCGATCTAGTTAGCAAGATTATGTTATGATATTTGGTTGTGCCATGTTACTTAGGTTAAATCAGTTAGAATAGAAGTGTTAAGATATAAAAGGTATGGTATATTTTTATTGAATAATATTTACTAAATTAAGACCTCGATCATATATAAGTTTTAATGATACATGCATATAATTAAGTAAAAATAAAAATACAAATATATAAAAAATATATAAGTGTTTATGCTACATCCTACCTCATTATAGCACCTACGGACATGTGCATATCCAGCCACATGGCAATATTAAGGGCATTATATAGGAAGCTGAAGCAATGGGCACTATATAGGAAGCTAACTAAAGTCCCCTGGAAGGTACCTTAGTATAAGATATTATTCTATAAGTTGAATAAAGAGAGATCGTCAAGATAAGCTATCATGGGTAGATCGAATGAACACCGATTGTTATAGGAGTATGACTATGGAAATCATCTACCAATCTGATAGATGATATGAGATTTGGTTGCTATGATAACATGAGTAGCGGAGGGCATTTGGTGCTAGTTATCATAAGTATTAGAAGAAGTGGAAGCCAGACACAGGCGACTTCTTCAAAATTGAACAGTTACCAAATCATTTGTCTTCCTATGTAAATAATAGAATATAATATAAAAGAAGGCTTTTTCTTGTATAAATAATAGAATGTAATACAAAAGAAGGTCCTTTCACTTTCACCACTCAAATAATCAAACTATATCTTTATCCTTAATTTATTGTTCCCCTTATCCTTTTAGATTTCTTGTATTTGATTTTATGCTTTAGTTTCTGAGTAGGATTTTAGTTTAGTAATAGCAATAGAGTAGTTTGTAGCTGTAACTATATCCCTACTTTTTCATCTTCCTATGACAATAACAAATCTTTAAAGGTGAAGGCATTTAGGTTTGGTTTGGCAAAGCTTTTGGAGGTACCAGAAAACACTTTTTGACCCCCAAAAAATACTTTTGAATAGTAAAGCAGTGTTTGGTAAAAAATCAAAAAATTATTTTGATTTTACTAAAAAGCTCAAAAGATCTATTTGGGAGAAGCTCTATTTTGAAGCTTCTCTCCAAATGTACTTAATGACCAATGTCAGAAAACTATTTTGATTTAAATAATTTTTTTTTAATGACAAAAATATCCATTAATGAATCTTATAATTACATATCGTATCATATCATATCATATTATTATATTATAACTATAGTATAATAACAAATTAATATGATTGATATATTATAAACTATAGTATTATTATATTATAGAAATACAATCTAATATAAATAATAATATAATATTATTATCATTATAAAGTAATCTAATCTGTCATATTATAATCTATTCTAATAATAGACTATAATACAATAGATTATATTATATATAATATTATATTATATCATTAGATAATAATATTATATAATATAATAATATTTATATTATAAATATATAATATCATCTATTATATTATAATACATTATTAAAGTAGATTATAATCCATTATATCATATTACATTATATATTATATTATAATAATATTATATTATAATATTATAGTACATTATATGATAATAATATTATATAATATAATAATATTTTAATATATAATAATATATAATATTATATGGTATTATTCTCTACTATACAATACTATGCAACATCATTTATTATCATTTTATTATATCAAAAAAAAAAATATTTTAGTTACCAAATATATATTAAAATTTTAAAGTATTTTATAAATATAGTTACCAAAAGTTTTATTTCTCGAAAGCTCTATTTTCAAAAGCTCGAATATTCTACTATCAACAATAATTTTAAATAGGATGTTAGACACATGCTAGTATCATCATCATAGCTTTTTATCTCTTTTTGGCTATCTAAAGTCGATGGTATGCTGCATGATCGCCAACCTAGTTGTTGCTGCAATACTTCGGAGGAAGAATGACGTAGTCAATCAACAACCAAGCTGAAGTGTCAAAGAGGATCAAGTTGATGAAGTCTGCAAGTGATCCTACAAAACAAGTCTTAAAACTAGTGGGATACCCTCCGATTTAGAACCTTCCGATACTTGAGTCAGGTGGAGCCTTGAGAATAAATAGTGAAAATAAAAAATAAAAAGGATAAAAAGTAGATGGAGAGTAAAATCGAGTGGGGAGAACTCAATTTTTTTAATAGAGGAGAGAGTTCAGGAGAGTCTTGCTCTATGTATTCTGACTTATCTCTGGAGGGACCCTGCTCCTTTTTATATAAAAGAGTTTGCTAAGGCCGTTAGGCCATTGAGAAAGTTTGTTAGGCCATTACAGATAATCCATCAGGCTTTTTAAAAGTTTGTTATAATAGAATAGCCAAGTATAAAGGAGCTGTGAGTTATTCCATGTGGAGAATAACTGTAACATAGCTGTAGCACAACTATAAAATAACTTACTTGAAGCCTTATTAACTGAGAGAGAGGTCGGCTAAAATCGATATCTCACTAATATAATCTAAGCAGAAGGTCGGTTGCTATGGTACCAAATCTCCAACTAATCGATCTAGTCTTAGCATAGTGCTAGCAAGAGGTTAACCGATGTGATTTGATATTTGACCTGCAAATTGGAAAGAGGCTGATGTCTTTTGATGTTGCCATGTGTTAGAGATCGATTAGGTGTACCAACACATTGCCTCTCACTTTTCAGATCCGAAGTGACATTCTCTACATCAGGTATGGAAAGTAGTCCAAGAGACGTTCTCTGACCTTTGCCACTAACAATAAATGCATTGAGAGGTGCTCTTTTGCCATTTATCAGTATATCATTGATGGCCATAACTTTTCCATGATTAAGCCTCCGTGGCTTAATCTGGATAGAGGTGCATCGAATAGTCTCTTCTCAGAGTCATCAGTTTACTACTAAGTGTCGCCAATCTATCAGTTGTTGAAGTCAATCTGGGCTATGAGTGACTCTTATATATAGGTCAGTACTCTTGCTCTAGAAGTTACTTTACTATTTTGCTACATGGAGGCACTGCCAAAGTTTCTCCAGAGCATCTTCAATCTATTTTTAGTGCTTTCAGAATCGAAGAAGAAGGATCTTAACATCACCAGAGTTGGAGAAAAAGAGTTTTCAAGGCCTCATCCCCAACCATTAGGTAGATACCATTGTTCTATGTCTCCTTTTCCTTTGTATTTTAGGTCTTTAGGTCTTGTGTCCTCTGTTTCTTTTTCTTTGATGGGTTTTCTCCCTTTCTTTTATCTATTTCTGTCTTTTATTCTTTTGTTTTACTCCTTTTTATTCCTTTATTTTATCCCCCTTTTTTGTACAAAGATGTCTTCTGGTAGTGATAAGATAAAGGAGAAAAAAATCTGGATGATCGAGTACCTCAGTCAACCCAGCCCCAAATCGAGCTTGAGGTGATAACTTCACCTTAGGCAGTCATCGATGTAGGTACTTTAGATCGGGATGATCCAAAATCTCTGATATGAGGACTTTTGGATTACTTCGATTCTGGTACCGAACAATTTATTCTCATCAATTTTGATCTTAAGAAACTTAAAAAAAATATCAAATTTCTGAAGATTTTCAATTGATAGTTCTAGATCGGAATGATCGGATCACTGAACCTCTAAAATAGAGTGTTGTATCTTATAATGAAGTACTCTAGTTTGGACTTTGGTTTCCCCTTCATCCCTTCCTTAGCAATGTCTTAGAATTTTATAGGCTTCATCCGACCCAAATAACTCCAAATGCTAATAGGATGATCGTTATCTTTATCATTTGTTGTAAATTTACTGGTATAGAATATAGGATTTCTCTTTAGGGTGCTATTTGTCTTAAAGAAACATCCTTATGGAAAAGACTGGTGGTAGTCTTCACCTTGGCCAAAATATAAATTTGATTAGTCTTCCCTCCTCCATCCATGATTGGAAAAATCGTTTTCTTTTTGTTTCTTCTAACATTCCTTGGGGTTTCAACTGTGGTTAGTGTAAGCTTGAGCTCAAGTGAAACTCCAATAATGAGGCCCTTTCTGGGGATGAGGAGGTTTTTGCAATGCTGCTAAGTATGAATGTACTCAAGCTAAATCAACTGATGATCGATCAGTTTTTATATGATGCCAGCATCAGCCAAATCTCTCCACAATGTAAGTTCGATGTCATTTTTTTTCTCTTTCTTATTATTTTTCACTTTTTTGTTTTCAATGATGAAATTCGATCCAAAAAGATTGATAGATATGAAAAAGAAAAAACAAGATTTAGCCAACGAACCTGCTACTGAGAGGAGTAAAGATGTGGCAGGTTCAAAATCTGCTGCTCAAGCCCCTCAAACTTCTCCAGCTCCGACCTCAATAACAATCCGATCATCTCCTGTCCCTACTACAAAGCTGATGTCGAAGACATCACATTGGCAAGGAACTGAGGTGGCCTGTCCACCTACAAAGGAGGCCAACGCACATCTATGACCAAATTTTTTTCCTGTGCCTCCAACTTCGAGAAGACCAGCTTGATTGATAGAACAATAACCGAAGCTCCTAGATGCCGCTCCACCCTCTTCATCTATTGAAATGGTAGATGTGGCCTAGATGTCTCTTTTGAGATACCGCATCTTGATTGAGACTTACTGTCTGTGATTTTGCCTCAGAGAGACTTGGATGCTCGAAAGAGAGACTTCTCCATTGAGCAATTACTGAATCACGGCTACGTCAGTCTGATGGATGTAAGTACTCTTCTTTCTGTTTATACTTTTATATACATCGATTTTTATCGATCTCACACTATTTTTTTTTTAGATAGCCTTAGATATCAAGCTGCTTTACGAGCACTTGATATGGTTTCATGAGAATAAAAAGTCCTTGGAAGAAGGGCTTAAGGTCGAGCAAGATAGCAAAAAAGTGATCGAGGAGAAGGCAGTGAAAGAGGAAAAACTATCAAGGAGTTGAAGAAGCAACTCCAAGATAAAATGGCCTTAGTAAAAGAGAAGAGTCAAAGTTTGTTGGATTAGTGGTGCCAAATCAATGACTATGAGAAGAAACTTGAAGATCTGCACGCTGAAGTGGGATGGATTCCTGAGCTAGAATCTAAACTGAAGGAGGCTGAAAAGACTCTAGAAAAATGTAATAAGGACATCTTTGTACCTCAATGGCAGGCTGAAAGGGAGAAAGAAATGGCTTTGAAGGTGGTTGAAGACTTCAAGGTTTCGGAGGCATTTCAAGAAGTCATCGAAGCTTTTGAGGGTGCATTCGACTATGGGTTCCGGATTTGTAAAGACTTAGTGAGAAAGCTCTTTTCTGACCTTGATATTATCAAGTCGACCCCCAAAGCAACTATCAATGCATCAAACGAAACTGCTTCTAAACCTGCCTCTGAGCCAGCTCCTCAAGCTATAGTTAAAGTTAATGTTGCTAAGATAGCTTCTCAGCTCGTCATCGAAGTGGCTCCTCAACCACTGACCAAAGTGGCCCCTCAAGCAGCTAACGAGGTCCCTATAATTAAAATTATTTTGGTCGAGTCACCTTCAGTTGAAGTTTCCAAGGATCCAGCCCCTCTTTCTAATGGGTCTCAGGCTAATGCCTAAATTTTATATCTTCTCTTTTTTCTTTCTTGGACTTATGTACCAGCCCGATGTGGGCTTCTTGTAATACATTTCATATCAATGAAAATTTTTTTCCACATGCACATGTTCTTTCTTTCTTTCTTTTCAAATTAATCTATCCGATCTTACACAATCTGATTTGGGTTTAATTGTCCTATATATAACTTGAAAGAATTTTCAAGCTATATTCATAATGAATATCATTTGACCTCGGTTGGGTCAACCATAAAGCCGATGTGGCTTAGCATAACAAGCAAATACCAGAACATAAGATGATCTAACTTTAGGAATTAAAATGGTTAGTAATAAACCAATATCAACAAATTGAATATTTATAATAAAGGTTTTGAGAAGTACCCTTCATCTGATGTCGAAATGTGTAGATCGCTTTTCTTTTATATCAGTAGGATTTGAACCTGCGATGTTCCTTCTTCTTCCTTTCATAGGTATGGTGTTTTAGAATTCAAGTCGGAACTTAAGTCTTCTCGAATGTATATCTGTGAAGTATAATCTGTAGATTAATCATAACTCATAAGATGTTTGTGAGGTCCAATCAGAAGATCGGATATTCCACGTCAAATATTTGTGAGATACAATCTAAAGATCGGATGTCTTATGTTAAATATTTGTGAGGTCTAATCTGAAGATTTGATATTTCATATTAAATATTTATGAGGTCCAATTTGAAGATCGGATGTATCACATTAAATTATCCTGATTTGGTTGGGATTTTTATAGTTAGAGCTTGATTTTTTTCAATCTTATTTAGATAGTCTTTCTCCTATCCTTGTTTAGCTAGAGAATATGACCTCATTTGTACAGTTATTTTATATCATCCCCATTTGATCAATTTTCACTGATCTCGTTTGGATGAGATCTTCATATCATCCTCATTTGATTGATTTCACCAATCTCATTTGGATGAGATCTTTATATCATCCTTGTTTGATCGATTTTCATCGATCTTGTTTAGATAGGATCTTCATATCATCCTCGTTTGATCGATTTTGACTGATCTCATTTGGATGAAGGATTAGTCTTCAAGATGCCCTGATTTGATGTAAAAATTTAGCTTCATTTAGATAAAGATTGAAGGCTTCATTGAAGACTTATTAATGATACATTCTGAGATTTTCAGCATTTTAAGTGTGTGGGATAATTGAGCCATCTAAATTCTCAATTTTTATATACTCTTGGATGGATTACTTCAGTAATTTGATAGGGTCCTTCTTAATTGGGAGTAAGTTTTTCTTGTTCTATAGGCTTTGAAAATTCGGCTTAGTGGAGAACAAGATCTTCTTTATGAAAAAACTTTAGTTGTATTTGAGCATTGTAATATCTGGCCACTTTTTGTTTATAAGTTGCCATGCAAATTTGAGCTCTTTTTCTAATTTTCTCAAGTAAATTCTGATTGGTTCTTAGTCGATCTGAGTTACTTTTTTCATGAAAATTCTTCACTCTAGTTGATGGTAGGCTAATTTCAACAGAAATTATAGCTTCTATTCCAAAAATAAGTTTGAAAGCTATTTTTCTGATTGACCCTTGAGGTGTAGTTCTGTAAGTCCAAAGAACACCATAGAGTTCATCTACCCAAAGTCTTTTTGCTTCGGTGAAGCTTATTTTCAGATATTGAAGAATGATTTAATTGATAACCTTGGCTTTTTTGTTTGGCTACAAATGCCCAACTGAGGTAAGCCTATGGTCTATATGGAGCTCGAAGCAAAATTCTTTGAACTTCAGTTTATCAAATTGTCGCTCATTATTGGCAATAATGATCTGAACTAGACCAAAGTGGCAAATAATTGACTTTCAACAAAGTCTAGCATCTTTTTTTCAGTGATTTGTGCCAAAGATTCTACTTTTATCAATTTGATAAAATAATCAATGGCTACCATTAAAAATTTTCTTCATCTTATCGTCTTTGAAAAAGAACCAAGGATATCCATTCTCCATATAGCATAGGGCCATGGTGCTAAGATCGAACTGAGTTCAGCAACGGATTGATATTGAATGTTAGCATATCTTTGGCATTGGTCACATTTATTAACAAGATCAACTGAATCTTTTTGGATAGTTGGCCAGTAATAACCTTGCCCAATAACCTTATAGACTAACAATCTGCCCCCCAAATGATTACCGTAGATTCCTTCATAGATTCTTTGAAGGGCATAATTAGCTTCTGATGGTCGCAAGCATCAAAGGGGAGGAAGTAAATATGACCTTTTATATAATTGATCTCCTAATAGAACATACCATAGAAGTTGTCTTTTAATTCTCCTTACTTCGATGGGATTTATCGTTAGAATTTTTTTAGTAATGTAATCAACCAATGGATTGATCCAGCTCGGTTTATGGCTAATTTGCATGATCAGAAGAGCTTCGATGCTAGATTTTTCAAGATAGTCAAGGAGAATCTTTTGGTTGAGCTTTGAAAAACCTAATGTAGCAAGATGTGATAATGCATCAGCTCGGACATTCTCTAATCTCAGTATTTATATGACTTCTAGGTTTTTGAAGCATTTTGATAACTCTTTTATATTCTACAAATATTGAGATATTATAAAATTTTTAGCTTCAAATTGATCTCGTACCTATCCGACGACAAGCTGGGAGCCAGTGAAAATTTTGAGCTTTCTAATTCAAAGTTCTTTTGCCATCTCAAGTCCGGCAATTCATGCTTCATACTCAGCACCATTATTCGAGGTATCAAATTTAAATTTTAAGGCATATTTAGTGACAACGCCTTCTGGATGGACAAGGATCAAATCAGCTCCACTTCCATTTGAATTCGAGGCTTCATCGATATGTAATACCCAATAAGAATCTTCAATGATCTCTTTTGCACTTTTTAAGGTCCGATCTTCATCAGAGATGGTACACTCCACAATAAAATTAACTAATATTTGAGCTTTAAATAAAGATCGAGGTCGGTAATGGATGTTGAACTCGCTAAGCTTGATAACCCATTTGGCTATCCGATCTGAAGCATTAAGTCATTATAGAACCGACTTCAAAGTTTGATCAGTTAAGATGACAACCGATTGAGCTTGAAAATAAGATCGAAATCATCAGACCGATGTGATAAGAGCATAGATCATTTTCTTTATTGTAGTAAATTGGGTTTCAACATCCCACGGTAATTTGCTAGTATAATAAATTAGCCTTTGTGTCCCTAGATCATCTCAGGCTAAAATTGAGCTAACATCATTAGGTAAGATAAACATATACATATATAACTTCTCACCTTCAATTGGTTTTGACAATAGTGGAGGTGAGCCAAGGTACTTCTTGAGATCATTGAAGGTGAATCAGCATTCATCCATCCAGCTGAAGTCTCTAATTTACCTCAAGATTTTGAAAAAGGAAAGACATTTCTCAGCCGATCTAGAGATGAACCGACTGAGTGATGCCATCCATCCAGTGAGTCATTGTACCTCTTTTATTATACTCGAATATTTTATCTCAAGTAATGCATGAATTTTTTGAAGATTGACTTCTATTTCTCTTTGAGTCATAAGAAAATCTAAGAATTTTTCCAATGTTACTCCAAAAGCATGGTTGAATTTCATTTGATACTTTCAAAGTTCTCCCAATACTTCTTCTAGATCGGCTATATGTTGATATGCTTCAGTGCTTTTTCCCAACATATCGTTAATATAAATTTTTATATTATGATCGATCTGTTGCTTGAAGACTTTGTTGATCAGATGCTGGGATATAGCATCTATATTTTTAAGATCAAAAAGTATCATTTTATCATAATACAAATCTCTTTCAGTAATAAAAGTCATATTTTTTTCATCTTTTGGTGTCATTCTGATATGATTGTAATCAGAGAAAGCATCTATAAAGCTCAGCAATTTATGTTCTGAAGTGGCATCAACAAGCTGGTCAATTCTTGGAATAGAAAAATTATCTTTTGGATAAGCTTTGTTGAGGTCGGTGTAATCAATGCCGATCGTCCACTTGTCATTTGCCTTTTTAACCATAATGACATTGATTATCCACTTCGGATATTGGACTTCTCTAATGAATCCAGCTTTCAAAAGCTTGTTGATCTCTTTATCTATAGCTTTCTATCTCTCTAAGGCGAAACTCTTTTTCTTTTGCTGGATCAATCGATATTTTGAATCAATATTCAATCTATATATAATAACATCAGTAGAAATTTTAGATATGTCTACGGCTGATCAGGCAAAAATATTGGTATTTACTCAAAGAAAGGATATCAGTTGTTCTTTTAAATCATGCTTCAACTAAGATCCAATTTGAATAATTTTTTCCAGATCTTCACCTAACAGAACAACAATAAGTTGTTCAGTGGGTTTACCTCGATTTTTGCTAATCTCTAGGTCATCCTTTTGATCAGACAGTTCATTTGGTAAGGCTTCTACTAGTTTTTTTATTTTGGCAGCTAGCAAAAAATATTTAGGAAGCATTTCATCTCCATGTAATTCTCCAACTCTATTTTTCATTGGAAATCGAACTAACAGATGATAGATGGAGACTACTGCTTTGAGAACATTGAGCCCAGATCGATCAAGAATAGCATTATAAGTTGAAGGTATCTTGACAATCAGAAAGGTGAGCTACATAGTAGACTATCGAGGTTCCTATCCTGCGGCTATAGACAAAGTGATTTTTCTTTTCATAGATACAAGATCTCTAGAGAATCTGACTAGCGGAGTACTGACATGTTTTAACCGATCTAATATATTTATTTTTTGGAATGCATCATTGAACAATACATCAGTAGAGCTTCTATTATTCACTAATATTCTTTTTACATCATATTTGGCTATTATCATAGAACTGATAACAGCGTCATTATGAGGAGTTTGAGCTCCTCAAACATCATCATCAAAAAATAAAATAATATTTTTAGTGCATTGCCTCTTCAAGAAGGTATCTTCAGCTACCCCCTGATCTCCACTAATACCTGAGATCATATTGATGACCCCAATAATAGGTCAATTATGCTTTGCATTATCATCACTCTTCTGATGCTATCCTATAGCCTGACCTATTTGATTTTAGATATATTTATCGAGGTAGCCTCTATGAATCAGATTTCAGTCTCGTCCTTCAGCTATCAACATTCTTTAGTATCATAGCCATGGTCCCGATGAAAGTGGTAGTATTTTTTTTTATCTCTCTTCATTGGTGGAGCTTTCATGGGATTAGACCGACGAAGATATCTTTATCTCTCGATTTTCATTAGTATTTGGATGCGAGGAGCAGACAAAGGGGTGTAGGTGTTAAAATACCGAGGTGGGCTTCTTGACCTTGGATTTTTCTGAGGTTGACTAGAATTATTGTTTGGCCAATCTCCATAGTCCTCTTCTCAAGATCATTTTTTTCTATTCTTTTACATTTTTGCCTGTCTAATTATACTCTCTTCCTCCTCAGCTTGAGCATACTTCTGAATATGAGTTAGCATTTGATCACAGGTATCCGAAAAATTTTTATTGAGGAAAAAGATCGATGATTACTTCAGAAGCCTTGCTTTAAGGCAGCCATCGCAATGGACTCATTGAAATTTTTGACTTCAAATGTAGTTACATTGAAATGCACCGCATACTCACGTAGGGACTCATCCTCTTGTTGCTTAATAGAAAAAAGACTGTTTGTATTCTTCAAATAAAATTGGTTATTATTGAAGTGACAAACAACCTGGCTAATTGCTTAAAAGAAGAGATAGACCCCAGTTAGAGTCCAGAGAACCATATCCTTGCAGATTTTTTAAGGGTAATGGAGAAAGCGATGTAAAGTAGAGCATCAAATACTCCTTGTAGCCTCATAATGGCTCTATATCCTTCAAGATGATCTAATGGATCGATAGAACCGTCAAATGATTTCACTGTTGGCATCTTGAATTGGGAAGAAACAGGCTCATTCAAGATTTCTTGAGAAAAAAAGGATCATAGATCAAAATCTTACCTTGGGAGTGATTCCCAAATTGTATCTTCATCGGTCATTTTTCAAGATCTCAAATCTTTATTTTAAGACCTTCTCCCCAATGTAGTTTCCCAGTGATAGGAACAGACCCTCAAAAGATTGATCAATTTGAGTAGAATGGGGATCATGAAAAAAATCTTGATGGATTGGTTGCTGACTGTATTGAGATAAAACTTCTTAAGGAATGGCTTCTTGTTTCTGTTTAGTAGTGTATTGGAGTTGTTGTACAGCAGCAATTAAAGCTTGAACTTGTTAAATTAGAAAATTGAATTATTGATGATCAACCACAATTGGAGGTTGAATAGCTTCGGCATACCTTTTGGAGAAGATGGTGAAGGCAGTGAGTGGTTTTGTACTTTTTGATTCATCATTTTTCTACCAAATTTTTGGACAAGTTATCCTTCCTCTAGTGCCAATCTATTACTGTAAAGCTCCGAAAGAAGAACAGCGAGGTCGATCAAGAACCGAGCTAGAGTGCTTAAAAAGATCAAGTTGATGAAGTCCATAAGTGATCCTACAAAAAAAGTTTCAAAACCAATAAGATACCCCTAATTTAGAATTCTTTGTTGTTTAAGTCAGTCAGAGTCTTAGGAATAGATAGTAAAAAATAGAAAATGAAAAGGATAAAAAGTATAGAGAGAGTAGAATGGAGTGAGGAACTCATATTTTTTTCAATGGGAGAGAGTTTAGCAGAATCTTGGCTCTGTATATTATGACTTACATCTGGAGGGATCCTTGCCCCCCTTTATATGGAGAAGCTTGCTAAGGAAGTTTGTTAGACCATTATGGAGAATCCATCTAGTTTGTTAGGAGTTTATTATAATAAAATAGCAAAGAGTGTGAGTTGTCTCATATGGAGAATAGCTGTAACATGGCTGTAGTATAGCTATAAAATAACTTGAAATCTTATTGGCTGAGAGAAAGGTCGGTTAAAATTGATGTCTTGTTGATATAATCTGAGCAAAAGATCGACTGCTATAGTACCAAGTCAGTAACTAACAAATCTGGTCTTAGCATAGTGTTGGCAAGAGGTTAATCGATGTGGTTCGATATTTGACTTGCAGATCGATAAGAGATCGATATCTGCTGATGCTGCCATATATCAGAGGTCGGTTAGATGTACTAATACTAGCTATTGGAACTTATTATCCTATAGGAGCCCCACAAATTTTTTTAGCATTTGTCACAGGGTCGTTATAGAAAAATGATAAGTAACTTATATGAAATATAAATATAAATTATAGATTTATTTATTTGTCGAGTTGGATCTAGTTAAGTTGGATTGCATTATATTGGGTTAGACCTGGGTTGGGTTAATGTCAGGTTTGGATTAGGGTGAAGATGAACCCTCACCCAACTTTTGAGGTTGAGTTGTGATTTTTGAGAGCAAAATTCCCAACTCAAGTTTGTGAACCTCAATCCAGCCTGTCCAATAAATGGGTTACACAAGTGGATTTGGGTTGAGCTCAACCCATGTTGCACTGCATCATTACGTGGGATCGGGCCTCTAACAAAGCTTTAATTCTTAAACCTCAACATCAATTTTATGATACCTTTATTTCTTAATATTTCCTGTTTGCCAAGAAATAAATTCACAAGAAATACTTTTTCATAAATATAATCGGCCATAAATCACGTGCATGCACGTGCTGGATGGATCATTTCAGACGTTGTCCATGGAGACGTCTGGTCTCTGGCTAACTTAGCTTAAAACAATTGACCCCCATCACCTCCTTGCCAGCTGTCATGAACACGTCATTTCCTAATCCTTTTCAGTCGCATCGCAGGGGTAACCGTACCCACCGGTCCCGGTAGCCATGGTACTAATTGCGGTTGAAATACGAAGATGATTCTATGGGCAAGGACTAACCGAAACTCACCGATCCGACGGATGAGATCGAACAGTGACTGATCCGACGGATGAGATCGAAGAACGCGTCCTCTTTTGACCATTCCCCACCTCGTCCAGCCCTTTTTCTTTCGATTCTACCCTTTCCTTCTTCTCTCCGTCTCTCCTCCTTGCCTTCTCCGAAACCCTAATCCGTTCTCCAAATCCCCCTCCCCAACTCTAATCCTCGTCCAACTTCTTCTTAATTTTTATCAGATTCCAATCCCCCGGTGCCGGAGGCCCAGTCCGACCTCCTCGATCGAGGGTTTGGGAGGTCTACTAAGGAGTTGGTGGTTTGGGGTTCATTGGATTTGAGTTGTTGTGGATGGCGGTGTTGGAGGAGTTGATAAAGTCGGTTGAGCTTTGGCTGAAATTGGTTAAGAAGCAGCAGCCCCTGATAAACCCTAATCTTGATCCGGTTCTGCTGGTTCCGGGGATTGCTGGTTCGATACTGAATGCTGTTGATGAAAATGGGAATGAGGAGCGGGTGTGGGTTCGGATTCTGGGGGCCGATCATGAGTTCCAGAAGAAGCTGTGGTCTCGGTTTGATCCTTCCACTGGTAAGTTGAAGAATTATAGGAGGTGTAATTAAATTGGTTGCGCAGAAAGATTTATGGAAAAAAATTGTGTTTGATCAACAAAAACAAAAAATAATGTGATTAAATTTGTTGATGGGAGTCAAAGCATAATTCTCTACCCATCCTTGGTCATCTCACCCGTCCTTGGTCATCTCAGCCAACAGGACCAAGTCCAGCTGCTTGGCACCCTCTCTTCTTTGGAAGATGTCCTGCTGGCATGCTATTACTGTGTTTTTTTTTTAACAAACAATTTTAATTGTTTTGATGGGAAATTCATGCTTTACTTGTCTTTAAGTAGGTTTTGGTTTGGACGATCTTTTGGATTAGAATGCTGAATTTATCTTCGGGTCCATTATTGATTCTATGTTTTTATTGGCTAACTCTGAAACAGTTTTTGAAAAAATTGCTAGATCTTGGGAAAAGAGATGGAATTTAATTTTCATCAAATCGATGATAGAGGGTGAATCCTTAAGCCCTAGAAGGGCTAGAACTGAGCAAAGAATTTGTCATCCAATAGAAAAGAGCTGAAAAATGAAAATGGAATGTAATTTTATCAATCTTCCTCAACATTTTGGTAATTGCCTGCCCTAATATGTATAAGCCACTACAAGTTAGATCCTAAAGAACATTATACTTGATCAAAGCCAGTGATTTAATCAAACCGATCTTTATGAACCAAACAAAGACTGAAGTAAAGGATATTTATTGCTGAGTTTAGATCGTGGCTTTCATGCCATGTTAACTTGGTATATGCAAGCTCATTTAGAGTGTCTAGCCCATCTAAAAGATGCGCCTTCTTGAGGTATTGTAAGATTATATTCGCACTGTAGTTAAACTCTACTTCACTTCGTAATTTAATTTGCCATCGGCTGGAGCTGGTCAGGAATAGTAGATCATAAGCTCTTCTACTGATATGTTGTTCTATTTTTTTGTATTTTATATTATATATGTCTTCAGTATGAAATTGAGAAAACGTTATTTTTAAATGCTGAAAATAGTGCGATGCTTATTTATTTGTCTATTTCTTATGTCTCTTGGCCGGACTAGCTTCATTATGGTTTTGATCAATTGAGACGAGATTCTGAGGTATTCTGAATGATTGTATACATACATGCATACATATGTACATATATATGTATGTATGTGTGTATGGTGTATGTATGGTGTATGTATGTATGTGTATCTATAAATATTCACTCCCTAGACCTCAATGCTGATAATCTGGCATTCTGGAAGGATTTTAGTGGGTTCTGTCAAGCTTGATTATCTTAATTACTTGATGTTTAAGGAAAGTTCTTATTCAGGTTTTATTAACATCAACATACAGTATATTGGCAATATGGTAATGCTATATGTTTTCTTTGACTGTCCTGTTTACTTAATCATGCTAGTGCCAATGCTGGTTAACAATAGTTGACTACACCCTTTAACCCATATTTAGTAATGCAATCTGTGCTTTTTCTAACCCTTAACTAGAATTTCGGGCACTATTATTAGAAACTATTTGTGTAATAGTCTCAGCATGAATATATTGCATGCTTCCTGGAGCCTAAAATACCATGCGACAATATTTTATACTAAAGCCAATCGAATTGGGAACTGATATATGTCTTGTTGAATGCTTTGGAGCAGGTAAAACAGTTTCTTTAGATGAAAAAACAAAAATCATCGTGCCTGAAGATAGGTATGGGCTATATGCAATCGATGTGTTGGACCCAGACATGGTAAACACATTTATCCTTCCTCTTGAGTTGGCTAATAGATAACTTTTATTTTTTAAAAAAAAAAACTTATTATTATTTAGAAGGTCAATGCATAACCATGGTGCAATCTTACACAATGTTTTTTCAGAGGATTGATTTGTTAATTAGTTTTGTGTTAATAACCTAATACATTTAGAATATTGTCTTTTTAAAATATATATTTAGAGTATTGTCAGAATTCATCATTGTGGATCAGTAAGATAGCAAGTAGTGCATTTATTGACTGGAAATACAATTAAGTAAGTTTACACGCTCATGAATGTCAGAATCAGGCTCTCCTATAGTTTATGTTAGTTTAAAAAGCTTCGTATATTCATATGATACTATAGATAATGTTTTTCTTTGGTTCTCATGAAATATTTTATTAAGAATGTCGACTATTGCACTTGAAATTCTTCAGCAAAGAGTTCCAGCTAGTTGGGTAAGACTACTAAATTTATTGGTTTGATTCAACAGATAATTAACACCAGTCATATTAAGTAACAAGTGTTTGTTAGCTTTATGATCTGACTTTTATGTGGTGTCTTTTTTTCTATTTTAAGGATGGTTCTGTCATGTTCATATTCGTGTTTGTTATTATTTTAATCTTGGTGCATGTTAGTTATCCACAATTAGGTGGTCTGAAGACTAGGTTGCTTCAGAATTTTGCTGAAAATCATTTTCTTAAGGGACCTTTCTTCTGCTTCCTTGAGAGATTTGATATATATTTTAATCATGGAGTTGGGAATTAACCTTCATGGTATTGGAACTTACAATTGTAATTCTAACCACTATTTTTAGATCTTCAAGGTTAGTAATGTCTTCTTGTAACTTTTTGCGTGTATCTCCACAACTTTTGCTCCTCTCTTCTTTCTTCATGGAAGCTTTCCGTAGATTTGATTTCCTTGCAGTCAGCAATAAAACAATGGCATTAGTACATGCGAACAGTGGTAGATACTTAGGTCCGCCCACTCCTTACCAATAGTCTATGATGTCCGGATTTGACATCATAGCCAAGATACCTATGTTAACATGACGTGATAGGGGTATGAACATGGGATACAGGTCCAGCGCCTCAACTTAGACATCTGACATGGCAGTTAAAAGAATCCAACCTTGGGAGGCCGGATAGATAGAGGAGCAGATCCAGATGAGGAGGGATACCTGGAGAAATGGGCAGATGGTAGGTCGGGTTGGGCAGATAATGTTGGCCAATTGCCGTGGTTGGAAGGTAGATGGAAAGATTGGCTATGCATGGCTGTGGTCGACAGGTAGATCCAATGGAGAAGAGGTGTTGACGTCAGTACTAAGGAGAAAAGAAAGCAGCTAGGTGTTCCCCTTTTATTAGGGCCAGAGACATGCAGTGCATGCGGTTGTATTTTTAAAAGAGAATCATTGAGTTCTTGCTCTTTGTTTGACTGATATCTTACATCCCATTCCTGTCAACTGGACATTTTGTTTCCAGTCCTTGATTTTGATCTATATTTTATTTTAATCCCTATCATGTGCATAGATGTGTACGAAACAAGTATGAGATCAGCTGTATATAAAAAGAGGCCTAATTATGGATGAGGATAAGTTAAATGCAGCTGTGTAAAGACTACCTATAAAATGGCAGCAAATTATGCCTCTTAAGTTGGAACTTTAGACAAAAATACAAGATGTCCATGTATGGGTACCCAACTTTTGGATATCTTTTCATGGACACCCCAAGCCCTAATATTTCTAATAAGACAATATGAGTCCTAGGTACACAACCTGCACTAGAAACCCATGCCCGAACCCATGCAACATAGCTAATAGTTTATCTCGGTTCTGGAAACCTCACTCTTAGCTTCCCTCACACTCTGTCTCTCTCTTAAGTGTGTTTTGGCTACATCTCCTCACCCTTTAAGTGAACCAATCTTACAGTTTACTTGATATTGTGTATTTTGTGGGTCACAGTCTATAGAACATTATGTATTGGTACTGATAATATTTTTTGCTAGTGCCATATTACATTTACCGATCAGCTTCCATCTTGTAACCTGGCCTTTCATAGCAAGATACTATTCATATCCTTATAACTATGTTCAGTTTGTTAAGTTATTTTGAAAGAAGTTGTCTCTTTCAGATTGTTGGACGTGATGGTGTCTGCTATTATCATGATATGATAGAGGAAATGATCAAATGGGGATACCAAGAGGGTAAAACCCTCTTTGGATTTGGATATGATTTTCGGCAGAGTAACAGGTATGTGTTTTTGAAATTGACTTGATCATATGACATTCTCCTTGCTGAAATATTCTCCATTCCCCCCTATTGTGAATGTTTGATGAAACAAAGTTCGTTCATTTTGACTTTAATAGGTCTAGAGATCAAAGGAATATAACACCTTTTGTTATACTTCCGTACATAGATTGATGCAAAGTTTTTATTTAGAGCATTTATTCGTGTCTATTTGTTATGATTAATTGGTATAATGCATATAATAATCTTTATGATATGAATAATTTTAAACCTTCCATATCCACTATATAGACAATGACTACTGTAATGGTTGTTTTGACTAAAATATCATTCTATTAATAAGAAATTGTTTCTTAGTTTGAAAGTGCAAATCACCTCCTAAGTCTTTCATCTCACTTGCATCATTATTTGCACTCTGTTATTGAATGAAACCCTATTTCAAAGAATTGAGGGCAGAGGCATAAGTATTGTTTTTAGGCAGTATTTGTTGGAGAACATGAGTTGAATAGGAGGTGAAACATCACTATAGTGGTCAAAGGGCCATAGCTGTTTGAAATAGCTGACGGAGTTGAAGGTGGCTCGTCCAAGGAGTACTGGCCTTTTGTTGTTCTGATCCTTATCTTGTTTCCACTTGCAAAAAGACCCTTATCAGCCCCATTACAGTCCTCCTGCGGCATGCCCAGCTCTCATCCCCCGTCACCTTCTCTACCTTGCTCCCACCTTAGTTGTCTACCTCTGCCACTTTTTGGTGTTCATCACTCTTCTCCATGTCCTTGTAGTCACCCTGGCGATACTATAGCTAATCTACAACATTTGAATCTTAATATATCTGATTATCACTTGTTCTTTTGTAGTTTAGTATTTTCATGATTCATTTTGTCATTGTAAGCTATTGCAGAAATTTATTTGTCCCGTCTTTGCACCCCCAGTAAAATATCCTTTAGCTTGATAAATGTTATGATTTCTGATTCTATATAAAGTTAGATAGCAATATGGAATTTGATATCCCAGTTATGTGGTATCAAGTTCCTTCTTTGATTGGCTCTGAGTGAATCTACAGCACTGCTTTCATTACTTGGCATGTAGTAAAAAAGAGGGGGCACTGGCATTAATCCAATAAAAGGGGGAATTGGTAACATAAAACATGGAGCAGTCGCAGTGTCAGTTTTAATGTGAAGTAATGATATATAAAGTATTTGCCGACATGTAGGTAATCACATCAGATTTTCTGATTTAGCCCTTTTGGGTAAATATTTTTTTTTGATGGATTTATTTTTTCGGGAACCAAGTGCTCTTATATCTTTGCTGCTGTTGTTTTTTCTTTTCTTATCTTTTCAGGCTTCAGGAAACTCTAGATAAGTTCTCTGAAAAATTAGAATCAATTTATACATCATCTGGAGAAAAGAAGCTGAACATTATAACTCATTCAATGGGCGGGCTGCTGGTGAAATGCTTCATGTGTCTGCACAGCGATGTAAGGATGTGACTTTTCCTTTCACCAATTCTCTCTCCCCTCTCTCTATCCACATGTGTTCACAAATATTCATGTACTTTCATCACTTTTGATTTTTTGAAAATCCATTTGTTTATGGAAATATTTTAATCACATTGTTAATGTTCCTCAGATTTTTGAGAAATATGTGAATAGCTGGATTGCAATTGCTGCACCATTTCAAGGTAACAGACGATAATGCTCATAATGTTTTCAAAGTTTTATCTTGTTTGCCAAACTGAAGATAAGAAAATATAGAAGAAAGCATGGGATCAGAAAAAATTCTTGAAAAATTTAGTTGTACAGAGAAATCTAGAGTCATATTGACCGTCAACTGGTTAGCTCATGGGAAATATTTGAAGTATATCATTTGAAATTTTGAGCAAAAAGAACATAGACAATTCTAAGTGATATTCTTTACTTATCTGTGGAAGGGATGGTTGACTTTTTCACTTTCTTTCAAATCATTTTTTGCACTGGAACTTTTTGAGTTTACTGTCTCCAACTAGAAAAGATTGAATGGGTTCTCTTATGCTAATTGTATAGTTGCCAGTAAAATGTACCAGAAAATTCATGATATGAAATTGCTTCTAAATTTAGACATTTTCATTGTGGAATTTAACTTGTACTGTGTATTTGAGTGATTTTGATGGAATATCCTAGTGAGCAATTTAATTTTTTTTAACCTAATCGTGTAGAAGATACCAACTGATCATACAAATTCTTTTCTGAAAGTTAAATCATGGAATGATCTTTGGTGATGAAAGGTTTGTTTTAGGTTATTATATATTTTGTTATGTCCGATAAAATTTTAGAACTACCTTTATCTGCAATTATATAGTTCTTTTTAATTTTTTGGCTCCTGAGGTAGGACACGTTGGGTTAACCTCTTTGTCAATAGATTTTCAGTGATTAATTATTTATATCCTAGTGGTTCTTATCAGACAATCATTGTTTACAAATATAGAGGATCATTTCCTTTGGTTTAAATTAATTGAACTCAAAAGCACATTCATTACTGTAGCACCAACTTTCTCTGTAGGAAAATTCTAATAGGGATTGGAGAATTCTAAAAGCTTTCAGATTTTCAGTGTGAAGGCCATGGATTAGTATATGCATCTGGGGCATCACTTTCTCCAGTCTCAAGTTGCATCCATATCAGAATTACAATGTCATAACTCATATGCTTTTGTCCTCATGTTGAAAAAATAAACCTTTTTGCCGTGTATATTCTTATATTTTCATCTTTAGCTGGACCTTCTTCCAGAATTTAATATATTTCAGCTATTGTAAGGCAGTCAATTATCCTTCTAGCTTAGAATCTTAAATTTTTATTTAAATTACTTTTCTAACATTTTGGCAACTCATTCTAGTAAACCTTTTTTTCTTTCCTTTTATGTTCTCCCATTAGACCTAAACATGAATTCAATCAGCCACTAGTTCCATTCTTTTTGCTTCATTGTTTTCTTATAATCATGGAGAATCTATTAGAAGGCATTATATAAGGAAGATGTGGAAAACTTAAAACAAATGATATGTTATTCTGGAAGTCAAGTAAAGAAAAAAAATAAAAGAGATGAAAGGCCCTTGCTGCATATCATATTGCACTAGACAAATGATGATATGGACCTATGTAATGAGAAATGTCACCAAGATTTATACTTTGACTCAAAGGACATTCAGTTTGTAAAACATAAATGTAGAACTGCAATTTAATGATAATGTAATAGAAATCAAATGCATTTTTATGGTCATATACTTCAATGAACTGATTTGGCCATTGCTAGTCCAACTTTCATGTTGTAATCACTTTGCATATTTCTTCTTTGGTATTTAAATAGTGCGTGCTTTTTTAAGATGGAGCTGATCTCAAGTCCATTTGCTGATATCTTCATCTACAGAATATCGAGATCATCAAATTTTAACTCCTGATCTGCATCTCAAGTTATACTTATGCAGTGAAATTCATTATCAATATTGCAATTATAAATTCTGCAAGTCACTTGCAAAAGAATCATGGCCTACACTGGTTCCCAGCAATTCCTGACAATTACTATACTTCCAACAGTTCCTCCATCTTGTGGGGATTTCTTTTTGCCATATTGTACCATCATTCTCTTTGAAAATTTCATTCTGGGTCATTTGCTATTTTATTTGAACATGGGGGTGATTAGTTTTATCGGTAACTTTCATTCTTTTTTATCAATAAATCCAAAAACAACAGGTCCATCCGGAGTGGTCTTTGGGTTGTTATCAATCCAAGCTTGATGGATTTCAATTATTTGATTATGAGCTGGTACTTCATCCTTTCTGGTTATAATTTCTACCTCCGTAGGATCTTCCCATTGCCTACTGGTATTTACAGGGCTGTGATACATTAGGAAGGATGTGGTCACTTTTCTCATTCTTCTGCTCTGTGGTTGCTAATTACCTATTCAGCTAATGTTGTGTCCTACATCAAACTGATTTAAATATATTGAAGTTATACATAAGATATATCAGGATTGGTAGGGGATCACAAAAGATCTATGGCTGACTTGTGATGCAATGAATTGCCTTTATTGTCCATGTTTTGTACTCCAAAATTGTACTTGTTGACCTTTGACAAATACTCCTTTAGGTGTACTACCTTTCCTCATATAAAATTTAATGAGAAGAATGATCCAGGGATTCTATAGCCTCGTTATATATAACATATATGTTTATATAATATATATTTTATGTGTAAAAATTTATCTATGAAAGCCCTGCAATAATTTCAATACTACAATGAAATTCAAATATATTTGAATCCTTAAGGTTTAGCTTAAGTGAAAAGAAGATGAGTTTCCTTGATTGAACTCTGTGGTGGTAACCTGCAACTTTAAAAGTTTAATGGTTCTGGATTCTCAGTTGTAGATTTCTGTATTTTATGCTTTATGTTTGAGTTGATTTAATGGTGCGCAACTAGCTTCTTGCTGTACGGTTGAATTTTGGATTGGTTGGATGTTGTATTTTCATCATGCCATACTGCATTAAAATTTTAAAATTTTATAGGGATATAGTGTAGCTTTTCTGTAGTATAAAATGCAAAACCTGACCTTTTTACCTATTGGCATTTTGGTTTCAAAGAGAACATCTGGTTTATTACTTAAAAGTTTGGTTTATTACTTAAAAGTTTGATGTTGCTTGATGTCATGAGCAGATCCTTTTTGCACTTCTAAATTCCTATGTAACTAATTCTGTTTGTCTTTTGTTGGTTAATTCTTTGTGGGTGCTTTTTGAAGAGAAAATTTATATGGAGACTTCAATTCAATGTTCTATGGGCAGGTGCACCTGGATACATTACAAGTAGCCTCTTGAATGGAATGTCCTTTGTGGAAGGGTGGGAAGGAAATTTCTTCATTTCCAAATGGAGCATGCAACAGCTGGTAATTTTCCTTTCCTTATTTTTCCCTTTGGGAGATGTCTGGGTGTGTGGATTATTTGTAGGACTATCAATACCATTATTTCTGTCTTGACATTTTTATGCAATCAAATACTCTTCTTCATAAAAAAATTTTTATAAAAAATAATCAGGGGCTATATGTTCCTTTAGAGTCATCATAATAAATGTTTATCTATGAACTGAAATACCACTGCATTCTGACACATGGAATGGCATCTCATTTCTTCTGTGCTAGAGTTGGCAGGTGTACCGTATTTTGGTATGGCACCCTTCTATACATGGGACGTGCACCATGTGTTCAATGTTTTACAGTCAATCTTATAATGTTCTCCAAAATAATTAAAATGGCACGGACAGCAAAATGTTGATGCTTTGCTTAGCTTCTTCCAGTTTCTATTCTTGCCTTGTTTAAACAAGAAGTGAATATCTAATATCCTCATCTAAAGTATTAATTTTGTTTTTTTATTAGCAAACAATTTCAGAGAAATCATTGTTTTTGGTCTTTTATTATATATAATGGTAACTTAGTTTTGACAATTTTCTAAAGTTATCTAAACATATAGTCCACAACTATTGGTCATATTGCTCCATAGTTCTTGCATTAATATTTGATGTATAGATTGCCATCAATCAAAGATATCAACTGAATATCATGTTATCATCTTTTGTCTCTATGTTTTTTGTATTTTTTTGGAATTGTTTGATTCAAACTTTATCCTTAAAGGGTGCTCTTTTTTCAGCTGATTGAATGTCCATCCATATATGAGTTGATGGCTTGCCCCATTTTTCTTGGGATATTTTTCCTCTTTTGCAACTATGGGCCAAGAAGCAGGATAGTTCTGGTGAATTTAGTACCATGCTGGAGTCATATGAACCATTGGAAGCTGTAATTTTAATGAATAAAGCTCTTTCAGGCAACACGGTAAGTCACAAAGTATGGTCTAACAGATTGTAGACTCTTGCTTGCAAAAGTTTCTTTGGTAGTTCTGCTTGTACCATTGAGATGTTTTCCCAAATTGCTAGTCATCATATATTTCCTCCTTTTTCCTTCACTATAAAATTTTAATGATGTTTTTATTGCCAATGTGTTTTGCGTTTGGTTTGTAGATCCTATCGTTTGACAACGAGGCTCTGATGTTTACCTTATGTTTGCAGGTTACATATGATGGGATGCAGCTTTCCTTGCCGTTCAACCTAGAAATTTTGAAATGGGCAAATGAAACTCGCAGAATTTTATCAAATGCTAAGCTTCCTACGTCAGTGAAATTTTATAATATATATGGGATTAATGAGGCAACACCTCACACTATTTGGTATGCTTTTGCATCTTTTCTGACATTTTTTGAGCTTTCTTTATACACTTGCATGGTCTTTATCTAGAATTTAGACTGACTAGTACTGGAATCAGTTTGACATACTTCTACTGGCATTTTCTTTCCAATGTTTTACTATAATGCCTCTGAAATCTAGATATAGACATGCTTCAGATAACAAAATCTGGAAAACCATAGGCTAAAATTTGTTGTCCTTGTCTCAACCAGTGCATTATATAACAAGACAATTACAGTTTTAAACCTGGATCTTGGTGATTTGTGCTTAAGTGCAAAATGCTTTGGGCATTGAGGCCCCAAAACTAGGCCCAAGTCTTTGATGTACCAGGCAAAATAAAATTGGATCTAACAAGTAATCTAATCAGAGGCAATAAGTAAAAAATTAAAAAAAATCACCTAATTACTTTGACCCAACCCAAAAGTTCAATAAAAAACATGAAGTAAAATGTTGGTGCTGTCCCTGCTTGTTACTGGCATGGTGACTGCTTAGCAATGTACTGGCATGGCAGCGTGTTAAATTCTGGCATGTAGCTAGTATGGTGCCTTACCGTTTGCCTACAAGGCTTTGACACAGCGTGCATTTGCTGTGCCATGCCATGCTGACCAGCATTTAAACAAAAAATGGATTCAATTTGACCTGGCTTTTCAAGTGGGTCTCAATCCTGGACCTGAAGCTGACAGAGTCAAATATCTGTGATTCTGAACCAAAATTCAGCTACTTGGGAACAGCCGGAGAATAAAAGTTTAATGCAAAATTTTTCTTTCTAACTACCTCCAAACTGTTCCTATGAAAAACCTTCTCACTTCACTACACATTCCAATTCACTCCCTTTTTATTCTAACATTTTTAGGAAATTACTTTTGATTTTCTAAATCATGAAATGTTTTCTAGAATTATGTTCCACTTTGCATCAAATGCATGAGTATCAACATACTGTGCAGCCATTATGCATTCAAGAATATAAGATTTTTCATCAATTTTAAGGCTGTACATCCTTAATGTCCTTGATGTTTACTTTCTAAAATTATGGTTGTAAATGCTGATATTCCAAGTCCATCATGTTTACAACCTGTCTACAAAGTTCATCATCATGATGGAGTATTATGTCTAATGGACATTGCAAGAATATGTTTGTGACAAATGAATTTTATTGATAGTTACTAATAACTTTCATTACAGCTATGGGAGTGAAGAAGCACCAATTTCAGATCTAGAGCAATTATTGTGTGCCCAGGTTAGTCTTTCCTTGCTGAATGTTTATTCATCATAATGGAAGGGACCCTCTGTTAGTGTTGCTGAGAGTTTTGATATAGATAGCTGGTCACACAAGTTATATGGTGTTAGCATATAAGTGGACAGACTTCAGTTATGGAATTGTTTAACAGGAAAAATAGGTTAAAAAACTGAAAACCATAAATGATCAAATCTTTAATTACTTTTGTTATTAGATTCCTTAACCTTGTTCCTTGTTTTACTCCATGATTTATCAAGCACTAATCATAGAACAAATTGTGCAAGTTTATTTTAATTGATGGTTTAACACACGTACAAGTCTTAGCATATAGAAAATATGTAAACTACATTTATAAACTTCATCTGTGCACAATATGGTAAAAATGAGAGCACAGTGCTTGGAAGCACTAGGAATTGTGTACTAGAATTTGTAGAACCATTTAATGGTGGCATCATCAGTAAATTGATTTGAAATAAATGGTGTCATCATTCTGCCAATCCAAGCTTCTTGATCTGATTTTATTCACATGACATAGGGGATGCTGTGGCAAACTAGCTTGTTGCATTTTTCAAGCAAACAGATGAGTTCATTGCTAGCTCAACTGTCACAACTTTGGTCTGCCTAGACA
>NC_025999.2:4769799-4883071 GCF_000442705.2 Elaeis guineensis
TAGAGATGAACCGACTGAGTGATGCCATCCATCCAGTGAGTCATTGTACCTCTTTTATTATACTCGAATATTTTATCTCAAGTAATGCATGAATTTTTGAAGATTGACTTCTATTTCTCTTTGAGTCATAAGAAAAATCTAAGAATTTTTCCAATGTTACTCCAAAAGCATGGTTGAATTTCATTTGATACTTTCAAAGTTCTCCCAATACTTCTTCTAGATCGGCTATATGTTGATATGCTTCAGTGCTTTTTCCCAACATATCGTTAATATAAATTTTTATATTATGATCGATCTGTTGCTTGAAGACTTTGTTGATCAGATGCTGGGATATAGCATCTATATTTTTAAGATCAAAAAGTATCATTTTATCATAATACAAATCTTTTTCAGTAATAAAAGTCATATTTTTTTCATCTTTTGGTGTCATTCTGATATGATGTAATCAGAGAAAGCATCTATAAAGCTCAGCAATTTATGTCCTGAAGTGGCATCAACAAGCTGGTCAATTCTTGAAATAGAAAAATTATCTTTTGGATAAGCTTTGTTGAGGTCGGTGTAATCAATGCCGATCATCCACTTGTCATTTGCCTTTTTAACCATAATGACATTGATTATCCACTTCGGATATTAGACTTCTCTAATGAATCCAGCTTTCAAAAGCTTGTTGATCTCTTTATCTATAGCTTTCTATCTCTCTAAGGCGAAACTCTTTTTCTTTTGCTGGATCAATCGATATTTGAATCAATATTCAATCTATATATAATAACATCAGTAGAAATTTTAGATATGTCTACGGCTGATCAGGCAAAAATATTGGTATTTACTCAAAGAAAGGATATCAGTTGTTCTTTTAAATCATGCTTCAACTAAGATCCAATTTGAATAATTTTTTCCAGATCTTCACCTAACAGAACAACAATAAGTTGTTCAGTGGGTTTACCTCAATTTTTGCTAATCTCTAGGTCATCCTTTGATCAGACAGTTCATTTGGTAAGGCTTCTACTAGTTTTTTTATTTTGACAGCTAGCAAAAAATATTTAGGAAGCATTTCATCTCCATGTAATTCTCCAACTCTATTTTTCATTGGAAATCGAACTAACAGATGATAGATGGAGACTACTGCTTTGAGAACATTGAGCCCAGATCGATCAAGAATAGCATTATAAGTTGAAGGTATCTTGACAATCAGAAAGGTGAGCTACATAGTAGACTATCGAGGTTCCTATCCTGCGGCTATAGACAAAGTGATTTCTCTTTTCATAGATACAAGATCTCTAGAGAATCTGACTAGCGGAGTACTGACATATTTTAACCGATCTAATATATTTATTTTTTGGAATGCATCATTGAACAATACATCAGTAGAGCTTCTATTATTCACTAATATTCTTTTTACATCATATTTGGCTATTATCATAGAACTGATAACAGCGTCATTATGAGGAGTTTGAGCTCCTCAAACATCATCATCAAAAAATAAAATAATATTTTTAGTGCATTGCCTCTTCAAGAAGGTATCTTCAGCTACCCCCTGATCTCCACTAATACCTGAGATCATATTGATGACCCCAATAATAGGTCAATTATGCTTTGCATTATCATCACTCTTCTGATGCTATTCTATAGCCTGACCTATTTGATTTTAGATATATTTATCGAGGTAGCCTCTATGAATCAGATTTCAATCTCGTCATTCAGCTATCAACATTCTTTAGTATCATAGCCATGGTCCCGATGAAAGTGGTAGTATTTTTTTTATCTCTCTTCATTGGTGGAGCTTTCATGGGATTAGACCGACGAAGATATCTTTATCTCTCGATTTCATTAGTATTTGGATGCGAGGAGCAGACAAAGGGGTGTAGGTGTTAAAATACCGAGGTGGGCTTCTTGACCTTGGATTTTTCTGAGGTTGACTAGAATTATTGTTTGGCCAATCTCCATAGTCCTCTTCTCAAGATCATTTTTTTCTATTCTTTTACATTTTGCCTGTCTAATTATTCTCTCTTCCTCCTCAGCTTGAGCATACTTCTGAATATGAGTTAGCATTTGATCACAGGTATCCGAAAAATTTTATTGAGGAAAAAGATCGATGATTACTTCAGAAGCCTTGCTTTAAGGCAGCCATCGCAATGGACTCATTGAAATTTTTGACTTCAAATGTAGTTACATTGAAATGCACCGCATACTCACGTAGGGACTCATCCTCTTGTTGCTTAATAGAAAAAAGACTGTTTGTATTCTTCAAATAAAATTGGTTATTATTGAAGTGACAAACAACCTGGCTAATTGCTTAAAAGAAGAGATAGACCCCAGTTAGAGTCTAGAGAACCATATCCTTGCAGATTTTTTAAGGGTAATGGAGAAAGCGATGCAAAGTAGAGCATCAAATACTCCTTGTAGCCTCATAATGGCTCTATATCCTTCAAGATGATCTAATGGATCGATAGAACCGTCAAATGATTTCACTGTTGGCATCTTGAATTGGGAAGAAACAGGCTCATTCAAGATTTCTTGAGAAAAAAAGGATCATAGATCAAAATCTTACCTTGGGAGTGATTCCCAAATTGTATCTTCATCGGTCATTTTTCAAGATCTCAAATCTTTATTTTAAGACCTTCTCCCCAATGTAGTTTCCCAGTGATAGGAACAGACCCTCAAAAGATTGATCAATTTGAGTAGAATGGGGATCATGAAAAAAATCTTGATGGATTGGTTGCTGACTGTATTGAGATAAAACTTCTTAAGGAATGGCTTCTTGTTTCTGTTTAGTAGTGTATTGGAGTTGTTGTACAGCAGCAATTAAAGCTTGAACTTGTTAAATTAGAAAATTGAATTATTGATGATCAACCACAATTGGAGGTTGAATAGCTTCGGCATACCTTTTGGAGAAGATGGTGAAGGCAGTGAGTGGTTTTGTACTTTTTGATTCACTATTTTTCTACCAAATTTTTGGACAAGTTATCCTTCCTCTAGTGCCAATCTATTACTGTAAAGCTCCGAAAGAAGAACAGCGAGGTCGATCAAGAACCGAGCTAGAGTGCTGAAAAAGATCAAGTTGATGAAGTCCATAAGTGATCCTACAAAAAAAGTTTCAAAACCAATAAGATACCCCTAATTTAGAATTCTTTGTTGTTTAAGTCAGTCAGAGTCTTAGGAACAGATAGTAAAAAATAAAAATGAAAAGGATAAAAAGTATAGAGAGAGTAGAATGGAGTGAGGAACTCATATTTTTTTCAATGGAGAGAGTTTAGCAGAATCTTGGCTCTGTATATTATGACTTACATCTGGAGGGATCCTTGCCCCCCTTTATATGGAGAAGCTTGCTAAGGAAGTTTGTTAGACCATTATGGAGAATCCATCTAGTTTGTTAGGAGTTTATTATAATAAAATAGCAAAGAGTGTGAGTTGTCTCATATGGAGAATAGCTGTAACATGGCTGTAGTATAGCTATAAAATAACTTGAAATCTTATTGGCTGAGAGAAAGGTCGGTTAAAATTGATGTCTTGTTGATATAATCTGAGCAAAGATCGACTGCTATAGTACCAAGTCAGTAACTAACAAATCTGGTCTTAGCATAGTGTTGGCAAGAGGTTAATCGATGTGGTTCGATATTTGACTTGCAGATCGGTAAGAGATCGATATCTGCTGATGCTGCCATATATCAGAGGTCGGTTAGATGTACTAATACTAGCTATTGGAACTTATTATCCTATAGGAGCCCCACAAGTTTTTTTAGCATTTGTCATAGGGTCGTTATAGAAAAATGATAAGTAACTTATAAGAAATATAAATATAAATTATAGATTTATTTATTTGTCGAGTTGGATCTAGTTAAGTTGGATTGCATTATATTGGGTTAGACCTGGGTTGGGTTAATGTCAGGTTTGGATTAGGGTGAAGATGAACCCTCACCCAACTTTTGAGGTTGAGTTGTGATTTTTGAGAGCAAAATTCCCAACTCCAGTTTGTGAACCTCAATCCAGCCTGTCCAATAAATGGGTTACACAAGTGGATTTGGGTTGAGCTCAACCCATGTTGCACCGCATCATTACGTGGGATCGGGCCTCTAACAAAGCTTTAATTCTTAAACCTCAACATCAATTTTATGATACCTTTATTTCTTAATATTTCCTGTTTGCCAAGAAATAAATTCACAAGAAATACTTTTTCATAAATATAATCGGCCATAAATCACGTGCATGCACGTGCTGGATGGATCATTTCAGACGTTGTCCATGGAGACGTCTGGTCTCTGGCTAACTTAGCTTAAAACAATTGACCCCCATCACCTCCTTGCCAGCTGTCATGAACACGTCATTTCCTAATCCTTTTCAGTCGCATCGCAGGGGTAACCGTACCCACCGGTCCCGGTAGCCATGGTACTAATTGCGGTTGAAATACGAAGATGATTCTATGGGCAAGGACTAACCGAAACTCACCGATCCGACGGATGAGATCGAACAGCGACTGATCCGACGGATGAGATCGAAGAACGCGTCCTCTTTTTGACCATTCCCCACCTCGTCCAGCCCTTTTTCTTTCGATTCTACCCTTTCCTTCTTCTCTCCGTCTCTCCTCCTTGCCTTCTCCGAAACCCTAATCCGTTCTCCAAATCCCCTCCCCAACTCTAATCCTCGTCCAACTTCTTCTTAATTTTTATCAGATTCCAATCCCCCGGTGCCGGAGGCCCAGTCCGACCTCCTCGATCGAGGGTTTGGGAGGTCTACTAAGGAGTTGGTGGTTTGGGGTTCATTGGATTTGAGTTGTTGTGGATGGCGGTGTTGGAGGAGTTGATAAAGTCGGTTGAGCTTTGGCTGAAATTGGTTAAGAAGCAGCAGCCCCTGATAAACCCAAATCTTGATCCGGTTCTGCTGGTTCCGGGGATTGCTGGTTCGATACTGAATGCTGTTGATGAAAATGGGAATGAGGAGCGGGTGTGGGTTCGGATTCTGGGGGCCGATCATGAGTTCCAGAAGAAGCTGTGGTCTCGGTTTGATCCTTCCACTGGTAAGTTGAAGAATTATAGGAGGTGTAATTAAATTGGTTGCGCAGAAAGATTTATGGAAAAAAATTGTGTTTGATCAACAAAAACAAAAAATAATGTGATTAAATTTGTTGATGGGAGCTGGTATTGCCAAGTTCCGTAGCATGGCGTCAAAGCATAATTCTCTACCCATCCTTGGTCATCTCACCCGTCCTTGGTCATCTCAGCCAACAGGACCAAGTCCAGCTGCTTGGCACCCTCTCTTCTTTGGAAGATGTCCTGCTGGCATGCTATTACTGTGTTTTTTTTTTAACAAACAATTTTAATTGTTTTGATGGGAAATTCATGCTTTACTTGTCTTTAAGTAGGTTTTGGTTTGGACGATCTTTTGGATTAGAATGCTGAATTTATCTTCGGGTCCATTATTGATTTTATGTTTTTATTGGCTAACTCTGAAACAGTTTTTGAAAAATTGCTAGATCTTGGGAAAAGAGATGGAATTTAATTTTCATCAAATCGATGATAGAGGGTGAATCCTTAAGCCCTAGAAGGGCTAGAACTGAGCAAAGAATTTGTCATCCAATAGAAAAGAGCTGAAAAATGAAAATGGAATGTAATTTTATCAATCTTCCTCAACATTTTGGTAATTGCCTGCCCTAATATGTATAAGCCACTACAAGTTAGATCCTAAAGAACATTATACTTGATCAAAGCCAGTGATTTAATCAAACCGATCTTTATGAACCAAACAAAGACTGAAGTAAAGGATATTTATTGCTGAGTTTAGATCGTGGCTTTCATGCCATGTTAACTTGGTATATGCAAGCTCATTTAGAGTGTCTAGCCCATCTAAAAGATGCGCCTTCTTGAGGTATTGTAAGATTATATTCGCACTGTAGTTAAACTCTACTTCACTTCGTAATTTAATTTGCCATCGGCTGGAGCTGGTCAGGAATAGTAGATCATAAGCTCTTCTACTGATATGTTGTTCTATTTTTTTATATTTTATATTATATATGTCTTCAGTATGAAATTGAGAAAACGTTATTTTTAAATGCTGAAAATAGTGCGATGCTTATTTATTTGTCTCTTGGCCGGACTAGCTTTATTATGGTTTTGATCAATTGAGACGAGATTCTGAGGTATTCTGAATGATTGTATACATACATGCATACATATGTACATATATATGTATGTATGTGTGTATGGTGTATGTATGGTGTATGTATGTATGTGTATCTATAAATATTCACTCCCTAGACCTCAATGCTGATAATCTGGCATTCTGGAAGGATTTTAGTGGGTTCTGTCAAGCTTGATTATCTTAATTACTTGATGTTTAAGGAAAGTTCTTATTCAGGTTTTATTAACATCAACATACAGTATTGGCAATATGGTAATGCTATATGTTTTCTTTGACTGTCCTGTTTACTTAATCATGCTAGTGCCAATGCTGGTTAACAATAGTTGACTACACCCTTTAACCCATATTTAGTAATGCAATCTGTGCTTTTTCTAACCCTTAACTAGAATTTCGGGCACTATTATTAGAAACTATTTGTGTAATAGTCTCAGCATGAATATATTGCATGCTTCCTGGAGCCTAAAATACCATGCGACAATATTTTATACTAAAGCCAATCGAATTGGGAACTGATATATGTCTTGTTGAATGCTTTGGAGCAGGTAAAACAGTTTCTTTAGATGAAAAAACAAAAATCATCGTGCCTGAAGATAGGTATGGGCTATATGCAATCGATGTGTTGGACCCAGACATGGTAAACACATTTATCCTTCCTCTTGAGTTGGCTAATAGATAACTTTTATTTTTTAAAAAAAAAACTTATTATTATTTAGAAGGTCAATGCATAACCATGGTGCAATCTTACACAATGTTTTTTCAGAGGATTGATTTGTTAATTAGTTTTGTGTTAATAACCTAATACATTTAGAATATTGTCTTTTTAAAATATATATTTAGAGTATTGTCAGAATTCATCATTGTGGATCAGTAAGATAGCAAGTAGTGCATTTATTGACTGGAAATACAATTAAGTAAGTTTACACGCTCATGAATGTCAGAATCAGGCTCTCCTATAGTTTATGTTAGTTTAAAAAGCTTCGTATATTCATATGATACTATAGATAATGTTTTTCTTTGGTTCTCATGAAATATTTTATTAAGAATGTCGACTATTGCACTTGAAATTCTTCAGCAAAGAGTTCCAGCTAGTTGGGTAAGACTACTAAATTTATTGGTTTGATTCAACAGATAATTAACACCAGTCATATTAAGTAACAAGTGTTTGTTAGCTTTATGATCTGACTTTTATGTGGTGTCTTTTTTTCTATTTTAAGGATGGTTCTGTCATGTTCATATTCGTGTTTGTTATTATTTTAATCTTGGTGCATGTTAGTTATCCACAATTAGGTGGTCTGAAGACTAGGTTGCTTCAGAATTTTGCTGAAAATCATTTTCTTAAGGGACCTTTCTTCTGCTTCCTTGAGAGATTTGATATATATTTTAATCATGGAGTTGGGAATTAACCTTCATGGTATTGGAACTTACAATTGTAATTCTAACCACTATTTTTAGATCTTCAAGGTTAGTAATGTCTTCTTGTAACTTTTTGCGTGTATCTCCACAACTTTTGCTCCTCTCTTCTTTCTTCATGGAAGCTTTCCGTAGATTTGATTTCCTTGCAGTCAGCAATAAAACAATGGCATTAGTACATGCGAACAGTGGTAGATACTTAGGTCCGCCCACTCCTTACCAATAGTCTATGATGTCCGGATTTGACATCATAGCCAAGATACCTATGTTAACATGACGTGATAGGGGTATGAACATGGGATACAGGTCCAGCGCCTCAACTTAGACATCTGACATGGCAGTTAAAAGAATCCAACCTTGGGAGGCCGGATAGATAGAGGAGCAGATCCAGATGAGGAGGGATACCTGGAGAAATGGGCAGATGGTAGGTCGGGTTGGGCAGATAATGTTGGCCAATTGCCATGGTTGGAAGGTAGATGGAAAGATTGGCTATGCATGGCTGTGGTCGACAGGTAGATCCAATGGAGAAGAGGTGTTGACGTCAGTACTAAGGAGAAAAGAAAGCAGCTAGGTGTTCCCCTTTTATTAGGGCCAGAGACATGCAGTGCATGCGGTTGTATTTTTAAAAGAGAATCATTGAGTTCTTGCTCTTTGTTTGACTGATATCTTACATCCCATTCCTGTCAACTGGACATTTTGTTTCCAGTCCTTGATTTTGATCTATATTTTATTTTAATCCCTATCATGTGCATAGATGTGTACGAAACAAGTATGAGATCAGCTGTATATAAAAAGAGGCCTAATTATGGATGAGGATAAGTTAAATGCAGCTGTGTAAAGACTACCTATAAAATGGCAGCAAATTATGCCTCTTAAGTTGGAACTTTAGACAAAAATACAAGATGTCCATGTATGGGTACCCAACTTTTGGATATCTTTTCATGGACACCCCAAGCCCTAATATTTCTAATAAGACAATATGAGTCCTAGGTACACAACCTGCACTAGAAACCCATGCCCGAACCCATGCAACATAGCTAATAGTTTATCTCGGTTCTGGAAACCTCACTCTTAGCTTCCCTCACACTCTGTCTCTCTCTTAAGTGTGTTTTGGCTACATCTCCTCACCCTTTAAGTGAACCAATCTTACAGTTTACTTGATATTGTGTATTTTGTGGGTCACAGTCTATAGAACATTATGTATTGGTACTGATAATATTTTTTGCTAGTGCCATATTACATTTACCGATCAGCTTCCATCTTGTAACCTGGCCTTTCATAGCAAGATACTATTCATATCCTTATAACTATGTTCAGTTTGTTAAGTTATTTTGAAAGAAGTTGTCTCTTTCAGATTGTTGGACGTGATGGTGTCTGCTATTATCATGATATGATAGAGGAAATGATCAAATGGGGATACCAAGAGGGTAAAACCCTCTTTGGATTTGGATATGATTTTCGGCAGAGTAACAGGTATGTGTTTTTGAAATTGACTTGATCATATGACATTCTCCTTGCTGAAATATTCTCCATTCCCCCCTATTGTGAATGTTTGATGAAACAAAGTTCGTTCATTTTGACTTTAATAGGTCTAGAGATCAAAGGAATATAACACCTTTTGTTATACTTCCGTACATAGATTGATGCAAAGTTTTTATTTAGAGCATTTATTCGTGTCTATTTGTTATGATTAATTGGTATAATGCATATAATAATCTTTATGATATGAATAATTTTAAACCTTCCATATCCACTATATAGACAATGACTACTGTAATGGTTGTTTTGACTAAAATATCATTCTATTAATAAGAAATTGTTTCTTAGTTTGAAAGTGCAAATCACCTCCTAAGTCTTTCATCTCACTTGCATCATTATTTGCACTCTGTTATTGAATGAAACCCTATTTCAAAGAATTGAGGGCAGAGGCATAAGTATTGTTTTTAGGCAGTATTTGTTGGAGAACATGAGTTGAATAGGAGGTGAAACATCACTATAGTGGTCAAAGGGCCATAGCTGTTTGAAATAGCTGACGGAGTTGAAGGTGGCTCGTCCAAGGAGTACTGGCCTTTTGTTGTTCTGATCCTTATCTTGTTTCCACTTGCAAAAGACCCTTATCAGCCCCATTACAGTCCTCCTGCGGCATGCCCAGCTCTCATCCCCCGTCACCTTCTCTACCTTGCTCCCACCTTAGTTGTCTACCTCTGCCACTTTTTGGTGTTCATCACTCTTCTCCATGTCCTTGTAGTCACCCTGGCGATACTATAGCTAATCTACAACATTTGAATCTTAATATATCTGATTATCACTTGTTCTTTTGTAGTTTAGTATTTTCATGATTCATTTTGTCATTGTAAGCTATTGCAGAAATTTATTTGTCCCGTCTTTGCACCCCCAGTAAAATATCCTTTAGCTTGATAAATGTTATGATTTCTGATTCTATATAAAGTTAGATAGCAATATGGAATTTGATATCCCAGTTATGTGGTATCAAGTTCCTTCTTTGATTGGCTCTGAGTGAATCTACAGCACTGCTTTCATTACTTGGCATGTAGTAAAAAAGAGGGGGCACTGGCATTAATCCAATAAAAGGGGGAATTGGTAACATAAAACATGGAGCAGTCGCAGTGTCAGTTTTAATGTGAAGTAATGATATATAAAGTATTTGCCGACATGTAGGTAATCACATCAGATTTTCTGATTTAGCCCTTTTGGGTAAATATTTTTTTTTGATGGATTTATTTTTTCGGGAACCAAGTGCTCTTATATCTTTGCTGCTGTTGTTTTTTCTTTTCTTATCTTTTCAGGCTTCAGGAAACTCTAGATAAGTTCTCTGAAAAATTAGAATCAATTTATACATCATCTGGAGAAAAGAAGCTGAACATTATAACTCATTCAATGGGCGGGCTGCTGGTGAAATGCTTCATGTGTCTGCACAGCGATGTAAGGATGTGACTTTTCCTTTCACCAATTCTCTCTCCCCTCTCTCTATCCACATGTGTTCACAAATATTCATGTACTTTCATCACTTTTGATTTTTTGAAAATCCATTTGTTTATGGAAATATTTTAATCACATTGTTAATGTTCCTCAGATTTTTGAGAAATATGTGAATAGCTGGATTGCAATTGCTGCACCATTTCAAGGTAACAGACGATAATGCTCATAATGTTTTCAAAGTTTTATCTTGTTTGCCAAACTGAAGATAAGAAAATATAGAAGAAAGCATGGGATCAGAAAAAATTCTTGAAAAATTTAGTTGTACAGAGAAATCGAGAGTCATATTGACCGTCAACTGGTTAGCTCATGGGAAATATTTGAAGTATATCATTTGAAATTTTGAGCAAAAAGAACATAGACAATTCTAAGTGATATTCTTTACTTATCTGTGGAAGGGATGGTTGACTTTTTCACTTTCTTTCAAATCATTTTTTGCACTGGAACTTTTTGAGTTTACTGTCTCCAACTAGAAAAGATTGAATGGGTTCTCTTATGCTAATTGTATAGTTGCCAGTAAAATGTACCAGAAAATTCATGATATGAAATTGCTTCTAAATTTAGACATTTTCATTGTGGAATTTAACTTGTACTGTGTATTTGAGTGATTTTGATGGAATATCCTAGTGAGCAATTTAATTTTTTTTAACCTAATCGTGTAGAAGATACCAACTGATCATACAAATTCTTTTCTGAAAGTTAAATCATGGAATGATCTTTGGTGATGAAAGGTTTGTTTTAGGTTATTATATATTTTGTTATGTCCGATAAAATTTTAGAACTACCTTTATCTGCAATTATATAGTTCTTTTTAATTTTTTGGCTCCTGAGGTAGGACACGTTGGGTTAACCTCTTTGTCAATAGATTTTCAGTGATTAATTATTTATATCCTAGTGGTTCTTATCAGACAATCATTGTTTACAAATATAGAGGATCATTTCCTTTGGTTTAAATTAATTGAACTCAAAAGCACATTCATTACTGTAGCACCAACTTTCTCTGTAGGAAAATTCTAATAGGGATTGGAGAATTCTAAAAGCTTTCAGATTTTCAGTGTGAAGGCCATGGATTAGTATATGCATCTGGGGCATCACTTTCTCCAGTCTCAAGTTGCATCCATATCAGAATTACAATGTCATAACTCATATGCTTTTGTCCTCATGTTGAAAAAATAAACCTTTTTGCCGTGTATATTCTTATATTTTCATCTTTAGCTGGACCTTCTTCCAGAATTTAATATATTTCAGCTATTGTAAGGCAGTCAATTATCCTTCTAGCTTAGAATCTTAAATTTTTATTTAAATTACTTTTCTAACATTTTGGCAACTCATTCTAGTAAACCTTTTTTTCTTTCCTTTTATGTTCTCCCATTAGACCTAAACATGAATTCAATCAGCCACTAGTTCCATTCTTTTTGCTTCATTGTTTTCTTATAATCATGGAGAATCTATTAGAAGGCATTATATAAGGAAGATGTGGAAAACTTAAAACAAATGATATGTTATTCTGGAAGTCAAGTAAAGAAAAAAAATAAAAGAGATGAAAGGCCCTTGCTGCATATCATATTGCACTAGACAAATGATGATATGGACCTATGTAATGAGAAATGTCACCAAGATTTATACTTTGACTCAAAGGACATTCAGTTTGTAAAACATAAATGTAGAACTGCAATTTAATGATAATGTAATAGAAATCAAATGCATTTTTATGGTCATATACTTCAATGAACTGATTTGGCCATTGCTAGTCCAACTTTCATGTTGTAATCACTTTGCATATTTCTTCTTTGGTATTTAAATAGTGCGTGCTTTTTTAAGATGGAGCTGATCTCAAGTCCATTTGCTGATATCTTCATCTACAGAATATCGAGATCATCAAATTTTAACTCCTGATCTGCATCTCAAGTTATACTTATGCAGTGAAATTCATTATCAATATTGCAATTATAAATTCTGCAAGTCACTTGCAAAAGAATCATGGCCTACACTGGTTCCCAGCAATTCCTGACAATTACTATACTTCCAACAGTTCCTCCATCTTGTGGGGATTTCTTTTTGCCATATTGTACCATCATTCTCTTTGAAATTTCATTCTGGGTCATTTGCTATTTTATTTGAACATGGGGGTGATTAGTTTTATCGGTAACTTTCATTCTTTTTTATCAATAAATCCAAAAACAACAGGTCCATCCGGAGTGGTCTTTGGGTTGTTATCAATCCAAGCTTGATGGATTTCAATTATTTGATTATGAGCTGGTACTTCATCCTTTCTGGTTATAATTTCTACCTCCGTAGGATCTTCCCATTGCCTACTGGTATTTACAGGGCTGTGATACATTAGGAAGGATGTGGTCACTTTTCTCATTCTTCTGCTCTGTGGTTGCTAATTACCTATTCAGCTAATGTTGTGTCCTACATCAAACTGATTTAAATATATTGAAGTTATACATAAGATATATCAGGATTGGTAGGGGATCACAAAAGATCTATGGCTGACTTGTGATGCAATGAATTGCCTTTATTGTCCATGTTTTGTACTCCAAAATTGTACTTGTTGACCTTTGACAAATACTCCTTTAGGTGTACTACCTTTCCTCATATAAAATTTAATGAGAAGAATGATCCAGGGATTCTATAGCCTCGTTATATATAACATATATGTTTATATAATATATATTTTATGTGTAAAAATTTATCTATGAAAGCCCTGCAATAATTTCAATACTACAATGAAATTCAAATATATTTGAATCCTTAAGGTTTAGCTTAAGTGAAAAGAAGATGAGTTTCCTTGATTGAACTCTGTGGTGGTAACCTGCAACTTTAAAAGTTTAATGGTTCTGGATTCTCAGTTGTAGATTTTCTGTATTTTATGCTTTATGTTTGAGTTGATTTAATGGTGCGCAACTAGCTTCTTGCTGTACAGTTGAATTTTGGATTGGTTGGATGTTGTATTTTCATCATGCCATACTGCATTAAAATTTTAAAATTTTATAGGGATATAGTGTAGCTTTTCTGTAGTATAAAATGCAAAACCTGACCTTTTTACCTATTGGCATTTTGGTTTCAAAGAGAACATCTGGTTTATTACTTAAAAGTTTGGTTTATTACTTAAAAGTTTGATGTTGCTTGATGTCATGAGCAGATCCTTTTTGCACTTCTAAATTCCTATGTAACTAATTCTGTTTGTCTTTTGTTGGTTAATTCTTTGTGGGTGCTTTTTGAAGAGAAAATTTATATGGAGACTTCAATTCAATGTTCTATGGGCAGGTGCACCTGGATACATTACAAGTAGCCTCTTGAATGGAATGTCCTTTGTGGAAGGGTGGGAAGGAAATTTCTTCATTTCCAAATGGAGCATGCAACAGCTGGTAATTTTCCTTTCCTTATTTTTCCCTTTGGGAGATGTCTGGGTGTGTGGATTATTTGTAGGACTATCAATACCATTATTTCTGTCTTGACATTTTTATGCAATCAAATACTCTTCTTCATAAAAAAATTTTTATAAAAAATAATCAGGGGCTATATGTTCCTTTAGAGTCATCATAATAAATGTTTATCTATGAACTGAAATACCACTGCATTCTGACACATGGAATGGCATCTCATTTCTTCTGTGCTAGAGTTGGCAGGTGTACCGTATTTTGGTATGGCACCCTTCTATACATGGGACGTGCACCATGTGTTCAATGTTTTACAGTCAATCTTATAATGTTCTCCAAAATAATTAAAATGGCACGGACAGCAAAATGTTGATGCTTTGCTTAGCTTCTTCCAGTTTCTATTCTTGCCTTGTTTAAACAAGAAGTGAATATCTAATATCCTCATCTAAAGTATTAATTTTGTTTTTTATTAGCAAACAATTTTCAGAGAAATCATTGTTTTTGGTCTTTTATTATATATAATGGTAACTTAGTTTTGACAATTTTCTAAAGTTATCTAAACATATAGTCCACAACTATTGGTCATATTGCTCCATAGTTCTTGCATTAATATTTGATGTATAGATTGCCATCAATCAAAAGATATCAACTGAATATCATGTTATCATCTTTTGTCTCTATGTTTTTTGTATTTTTTTTGGAATTGTTTGATTCAAACTTTATCCTTAAAGGGTGCTCTTTTTTCAGCTGATTGAATGTCCATCCATATATGAGTTGATGGCTTGCCCCGATTTTTCTTGGGATATTTTTCCTCTTTTGCAACTATGGGCCAAGAAGCAGGATAGTTCTGGTGAATTTAGTACCATGCTGGAGTCATATGAACCATCGGAAGCTGTAATTTTAATGAATAAAGCTCTTTCAGGCAACACGGTAAGTCACAAAGTATGGTCTAACAGATTGTAGACTCTTGCTTGCAAAAGTTTCTTTGGTAGTTCTGCTTGTACCATTGAGATGTTTTCCCAAATTGCTAGTCATCATATATTTCCTCCTTTTTCCTTCACTATAAAATTTTAATGATGTTTTTATTGCCAATGTGTTTTGCGTTTGGTTTGTAGATCCTATCGTTTGACAACGAGGCTCTGATGTTTACCTTATGTTTGCAGGTTACATATGATGGGATGCAGCTTTCCTTGCCGTTCAACCTAGAAATTTTGAAATGGGCAAATGAAACTCGCAGAATTTTATCAAATGCTAAGCTTCCTACATCAGTGAAATTTTATAATATATATGGGATTAATGAGGCAACACCTCACACTATTTGGTATGCTTTTGCATCTTTTCTTGACATTTTTTGAGCTTTCTTTATACACTTGCATGGTCTTTATCTAGAATTTAGACTGACTAGTACTGGAATCAGTTTGACATACTTCTACTGGCATTTTCTTTCCAATGTTTTACTATAATGCCTCTGAAATCTAGATATAGACATGCTTCAGATAACAAAATCTGGAAAACCATAGGCTAAAATTTGTTGTCCTTGTCTCAACCAGTGCATTATATAACAAGACAATTACAGTTTTAAACCTGGATCTTGGTGATTTGTGCTTAAGTGCAAAATGCTTTGGGCATTGAGGCCCCAAAACTAGGCCCAAGTCTTTGATGTACCAGGCAAAATAAATTGGATCTAACAAGTAATCTAATCAGAGGCAATAAGTAAAAAATTAAAAAAAATCACCTAATTACTTTGACCCAACCCAAAAGTTCAATAAAAAACATGAAGTAAAATGTTGGTGCTGTCCCTGCTTGTTACTGGCATGGTGACTGCTTAGCAATGTACTGGCATGGCAGCGTGTTAAATTCTGGCATGTAGCTAGTATGGTGCCTTACCGTTTGCCTACAAGGCTTTGACACAGCGTGCATTTGCTGTGCCATGCCATGCTGACCAGCATTTAAACAAAAAATGGATTCAATTTGACCTGGCTTTTCAAGTGGGTCTCAATCCTGGACCTGAAGCTGACAGAGTCAAATATCTGTGATTCTGAACCAAAATTCAGCTACTTGGGAACAGCCGGAGAATAAAAGTTTAATGCAAAATTTTTCTTTCTAACTACCTCCAAACTGTTCCTATGAAAAACCTTCTCACTTCACTACACATTCCAATTCACTCCCTTTTTATTCTAACATTTTTAGGAAATTACTTTTGATTTTCTAAATCATGAAATGTTTTCTAGAATTATGTTCCACTTTGCATCAAATGCATGAGTATCAACATACTGTGCAGCCATTATGCATTCAAGAATATAAGATTTTTCATCAATTTTAAGGCTGTACATCCTTAATGTCCTTGATGTTTACTTTCTAAAATTATGGTTGTAAATGCTGATATTCCAAGTCCATCATGTTTACAACCTGTCTACAAAGTTCATCATCATGATGGAGTATTATGTCTAATGGACATTGCAAGAATATGTTTGTGACAAATGAATTTTATTGATAGTTACTAATAACTTTCATTACAGCTATGGGAGTGAAGAAGCACCAATTTCAGATCTAGAGCAATTATTGTGTGCCCAGGTTAGTCTTTCCTTGCTGAATGTTTATTCATCATAATGGAAGGGACCCTCTGTTAGTGTTGCTGAGAGTTTTGATATAGATAGCTGGTCACACAAGTTATATGGTGTTAGCATATAAGTGGACAGACTTCAGTTATGGAATTGTTTAACAGGAAAAATAGGTTAAAAAACTGAAAACCATAAATGATCAAATCTTTAATTACTTTTGTTATTAGATTCCTTAACCTTGTTCCTTGTTTTACTCCATGATTTATCAAGCACTAATCATAGAACAAATTGTGCAAGTTTATTTTAATTGATGGTTTAACACACGTACAAGTCTTAGCATATAGAAAATATGTAAACTACATTTATAAACTTCATCTGTGCACAATATGGTAAAAATGAGAGCACAGTGCTTGGAAGCACTAGGAATTGTGTACTAGAATTTGTAGAACCATTTAATGGTGGCATCATCAGTAAATTGATTTGAAATAAATGGTGTCATCATTCTGCCAATCCAAGCTTCTTGATCTGATTTTATTCACATGACATAGGGGATGCTGTGGCAAACTAGCTTGTTGCATTTTTTAAGCAAACAGATGAGTTCATTGCTAGCTCAACTGTCACAACTTTGGTCTGCCTAGACAAATCCATATCGAGTCTATCTCTTGGTCATTGTTCTTATTGAAGTCATTCATTTGGGTTCACCATTTAGTCTGTCACTCGGTTGAATATTAAATAGCTATTTTCACTTAATCAGGGGAAACTCAGTATTTGAATTGTTACTTTCAGTTTGTATGAGAACACTAGGAATCAAGGGGTGACTTCTTTTCTTAATTGTCGGGGGAGATGAAGGCTTGATTACACTGCATGATTCTGATATTAACTATATATATATATATATATATATATATATATATATATATATTTTTTTTTTTTTTTTTTTTTTTTTTTTTTTTTTTTGGAGTCCCTAGATGATTGCTAGCTTTTCTGCAATTGAAGCTTCCTTCGCTAAGTATTAGCAGTGCCAGGATACACCACTGTTACTGTCTTTATAATTCTGACAGCACTGCAATCTAGAATTCGGCCATTTTGACCTTGTTTTGTGGTTTTTCTTTTGCTTCACCATATGTTTTCACATGTTCAGTTATGGGATTACTTAATTCAGAGAAGCTCCCTTAGTTATTTATCTCTGTGCTTTTTCTTCACAATCTACAGGCAATACAACTCTTCTCTTTGAAATAGTAAGCATGCTAAACCCTTTGATCTTGAGGACTCTATTGATTGTTTTCTGGGAGTGGTAATATAAGTGTTACACTTTTGGATCTTTCTGAATATGATACCTTTCCATTTGCTTTATTGCGTACAACACTCACTATTATGCATATATGCAAGCCAGCTTGAAAAACTCTTGAATAATTCAGCAGGGCCACCTTGGTTAAGATTCCATCATGGGACTTGATCATGGTCCATGGTTAATTGAATTTGAAGAAAACAAAAACACATCTTTACCCTTAGTTAACATGATGTGAAAAGAACCTATTGCCCCGTCTGTTACATTAACCTGATGTGAAAAAAATCAAATAATTCCCTTGAGATTTCTTTCCTTTGCCATCTGAGAATTCTTCCTCTCCCTCTTCACTATATCCACCCTCACCCTCTGCAAGTCCATCCACCTCATCCTTAAGATCAACCATCATCACCAGTGGTTGGATAGACTTGATTCCATGATTGCATGATGATCAACAGCTGACTTGGACTTGAATCTAGCATGGGACCTAGGACCAGACCTGAAAAGAGAGGATCATCATGGAGGAGCTCTCCCTCATGATCGTCTTGGGTCTTGGCGGAGTGAGTTTGCAAGGCAGTGGATGGGGCGGAGTCATATAGGACTGAAAGGAGATCTTCCTTCTGGCATTGAGTGACTCTATGTGATCCACCATTTGAGGTGGGCCTTTTCGCAAGTAGTGAAGCAAGTGATCCCATCAATGGATGAGTGGATTCTTTCGATCCTCTTCTGAGCTCGACCTTGAGGATGCAGTGGACTCCTTCCCCTTATGCTCCCACTGAATGAAGATCGAGACAGAGTTCCAGATGGGATGGAAGAGACTGTGGATAGACCCACGAACACACTTCCCATCGGTGAGGTCATCTTCTTTCCAATGACGTCTTCGACTATAAGTTGCATACTCCACGCTTTCTTGGTGGTAGGAAACAAACCGCACAGATGGGAAGGTCAGACCACTGACGGGTGGGGTAGAGGGCTTTTTTCGAGATCAGGGTTCCCGCAGAGTCGAAAGCACTATGCTGGGGAAGCAAGCCAACCGTGTCAACATGCTTTGCACTGCCTATCTGCCATTCTAAATCTGTACAAACATCCCAACCTCCAAATCGCTAGTGAGGCCTCCAAACCCCTTGGCCGTGTCCTTTCCCTTGCTATTGGCTGCATTGTTTTCGCTTTGTCCATTGTATGAAAATAATTAAATCCAGTCACTAATATGTGGAAAAAAAGGCACAAGTTTTGTGCCTGAAGTGAGTCATGTTATATGTTGTATAACCATAACTATCAAGTCTTATCGCACCATTTTGGGACAGTTATTTAAACTTAATTTAATCGCATCACAGTACATACACATTCTTCAACCTTGGTGTTTTCTCAAGTCTAAACAATGAGAGCTTCTGTATGTAAACATTATGGCATCTTTGATATTTCTCAGTTTATTCTTCTCACTGCTGCATTCCGCTGTTACTTGAATCATTCACAACTTGTATGTCTTTCTTATGTTATTCATGGTTTCAGTAATCCTACTTTTCTTGTACTATTCTCCTCTAAAATCCTCTTGTTTGTCAACTTCAGTTATGCCTGTTTTCCTTCCATTAATTAAACAGCTGATAACCATCCTTTTGGAATACAATCTTGAGCATGAGTGCGGGAAACTTATTTTGATCCTTGAGCATATTCTCCATTACATTCCTTCCTTTCCGCTGTTTTTTCCCATCCTCCACTTTTGGCAATCTTACTTCCTCAATGCTATCATCTCTTAGTTGATTTGCTTCCTCATCTGCTTCATCTTGAGATCTGTCTCTTAACTCATTCTCAAGCTCCTATGCTTGTGTTTATGCTAGAGCAATTCATGACAATGGATGTGCATTATGGTAGCTCCTTTACTACTACACTCATGGTCATCTTCCATGAGAGGTTTGGCTTCTTTTATAGTTATGGACACCTACAGAAAGTTTTCACGTTCTCTTATATCACCAAATCTCATAAGGGTCCTGTATTGTTTAGTGGTAAGAGGATAGTAGCTAGCTGCTCTTTACTCATGACTTAGGATCTTTGTACTCTGTCTTAACAATTTCCTGACCTCATTGAAGTTGTCTTGTGAACTTAAGATGCTCGGCTAACTTCTCATATCTTTAAAATGCATTATTTGTGTGACTGAAAAGTTTGGTAATTATGGGAAGACTTGCTACTCTCCTGACCAAGATAAATATCTCTTGCTTCACAGTGTGTTTATACTGATCTTTCTACCATTTTTTTTCAGTCCTCGATGATCTTAAGCATTCCAGCATGCTGTCCTTCCAGGCCTTTTTCATTTGTCTGTCATCTTTATCATAGTATTTACAATTTTTATACAGGACCCACATAGTGAAAGACTAATCAACAATATAAATACCATCCCATAATTATTTGAAAGAAAAAGAATAATTCCAGGATCAAGTTTAAAAGTTGTTCCTTCAGGCTATTCTCATATTCTATGAGTTTTCTTACTTTGGTCTATCTTTTTCCTTTCTTACTTTTTCAGCAATGCCGATTATGCATCTCTTTATAACATTTTATTCCACACATGGTATCTATCCACTATATTTTGAGAATATGCTATATTTAGTACTTGTGTGATTTTACTACCGTCAAACCATCTTGTTAAGCATGTATGAAGGGCTAAGTTTCTTCTGTTGCATAAGTTCTGTTATATCTGTTGAGCTTGACATTAAAAGTGAAATGAATATCAGGTGGCATGACTTAGCTGAGTTTCTTTTGTTGCATATGTTTCCATCATTCCTTTTTAGCTTTATGTTGAACCTGAAGTGAATATTATGTGTCATGACTTACTGTTTCTAAAAAGTTCTTATAAAAATTTTCAGATAAAATATATTTGCGTTAATGGTGATGGGACAGTTCCAGCAGAATCAGCAAAGGTATGATATCCCATATTCTTCAAGAATAATTTGTACTTGAGTAAAACTTTATAACCTGCTTGGTATTGTTTTTGTTTTTATTTTTTTTTCATATACAAATTAGTGAAGTTTCACATGAAGATTGGCGTTGAAGATAGCATTTGCACAAAAGATCTATTATTCAATTTGAAAAAAAAAAAAGTTTCATGAGACATGTTGTGTAGTTCATTTTTTCTTGGGTTTTTCAAACAAAAAATGTAAGAAAAGAGCAGTAACAAACAGGCCCTTAATTCTTCCTAAACAATACCTTCAGTGTGATATAAACTAGTTACTAATGTCTCTTCTAACATTATGTCAAGAAAATTCATAAATAGACTTTTCAAGGATATATAATTTACAATCACAATCATTTAGCCCAAGGTTTGCTGACTCAAAATCAGATCCCGTACTGGCTGATCGACGGTACGAGTTGGTATATCTCTATACCAGGCTATACCAAGCCCAAACTGACACAAAAACGAGGGAGAACTAGGGAGGAAAGAAAAGAGAGAGAGAGGGGAGGGAGAGGGTGACCCCGAGGCCTCCGAGGCCCTACGATCCTCCATGAGAGAGATTAGAGAGAGAGACGGAGAGGGAGAGGAAAAAAATGGAGGGAGGAGGTGGCAGGGAGGCCGTTGGGTGGCTGCCTTGGCTGCTGGACAGTGGAAATGCACCTGCTGCCACCACGGATTCGAAATAGGAGAGGGTCCTTGTTTATCACGTTTTTTAAAAAAATGATGAACAAGGGTGGGTCCCCTGTTTCGAACCCGTGGCTGTTGTGGCTGGATTTCCGCCATCTGATGGCCACCCGACGGCCTCCCTACCACCTATTCCTCCCTCTACTGCTCTCCCTCCCCCCTCTTTTTATCTCTCTTCCTAATCTCTCTCATGGAGGATTGTGGAGCCTCGACGGCTTCAGCAGGCCACCACTAGCCTTTTCATCTCCTTCCCTCTCTTTTTTTTCCTTCTCGCTCGCTCTGTTTTCACTGACATTCTGAATCAAATGCTTGAACTACACCAGTTGGCCATCGATACGGTTCGGTATGCCCCGAGCAGTCTGGTTTGGGGCGGTTTAGTGAACCATAATTTAGCCTTTCCTCAACTATATTGTGTTGGATTTATGGATCCTTAGTTCACCAAGTATTCTAATCTAGGATCATCTCTGATATTATTCCATGTTTCTTTATATTCTTCCTTATAACCTTCATCCATTTTAATTTTCATCTTTCTCTTATTTTCTTACAACTTTCAACACAAAGTACCTCTCCTCAAAGGAGCCTCCTCAGACCTTCGCTGTAATGCCCATATCATTTCACTCGATTTTTCATCACTTTGTATTGAAGTTGTGCAACTTCGATAGCTCCTCTAATATATTAATTTCTTAATCTAGCATTTCTAGTTTTATCATACATCCATCATAGCATTCTTATTTCTACCACACTTAATTTTTCTCCTGCCCTTTCTTTATTATTGCCTAGCACTTTGAGCCATACAACATTGCAAACTTTACCATTCTATCATATTTTCCCTCAAGTTTCCTAGATAATCGCTTGTCACATAATATTGTAGATGCACCTCTCCTCTTGATCCAACATGTTGTAATTCTATTACATATATTTTCATCTATGTCCCCATTATATTGTATAATAGATCCTAAATAGTGAAATCAATCATTTTGTGGTATTTCTTGTCCATCAATTTTAATTGAAATTATGTCTTAATTTCCATTCTCATTAAATTTGCATTCGATCTTTGTTCTACTAATTTTTAAGTCCTTATCCTCAAAAGTTTTTCTCCATGATTTTGATTTAGTATTTAATATAGCTTTCTGATTCAATTTAGTATTTAGTCTAGTTTTCTTTTCATCAATCAATATTGTGTTGTCCATAAATAACATACATTATGGTACAGTTTTCCGAATATTAGATGCGAGTTCATGCATTATTAACATAAATAGTTATGGGCTTATGGCTGATCCTTGATGAGAGCCAATTATGACTGGTAAAAGTTTGCTGTGGTACAGCATCTTCTAACACTTGTTAATGCCCCAGTATAGATGTTCTCAATTATTTCAACATACCATTATCTTTACCTTTCTTTCTTAAAGTCCAAATCACTTTCTTGGCACTCTATCAATTATCTGAATAAAAAGATAGCCTTTGTTGTTGATCTTTCAAGCATAAATTCAATAGTTGTTATTTTTTTATCTTTGTTCAAATATTCTTTCCCATAATTTTGTAGAGTGACTCATGAACTTAATTTCTTGATAACTAGAAAAATTCTATATATCACCTCTATTATAATATTCCTCCTCCAATCATCCAGCATTTTCTTTGTTTTCATAATTTTATTAAATAGGTTAGTTAGCCAATTTAATCTAACATCTTTTATAATTTTCAAACCTTGATATGTATTTTATCTATAGCCCAATGCTTTACTTTTTTGCATTCTTTTTAAAGCTCTCCCCACTTCGTGAATCCTCATTTAATAATTTTTAAAATAATGCCATCATTTCTTTTTCTTTCATTAATATTCTATTATCGTCACTTTTTAGATACGTTTAACTTGATTAATATCTTTAGTTTTCTTTCTCTAGTTTTAGGTATTTTATAATTTTTTTCTCACCTTTTTTGACCCCAACCTATTATATAAATTATCATATGCTGCATATTTTGCCGTACTACACTTTTACATCTTTCATAGCTTCCTTTCATTTTATGAAATGTCCAACATCTTCTATTTTTGGCCATTGTTTAGAGCATATCCATTTTGTTCTAATTACCTTTTATACCTCATTATTTCACTTTATATGTGTGTGTATCGAGGTTTACTATACTGGTGTCGAACCGCTATGCAGTCTCGTACCATACTGATGCTTGATATGCCTTGCTGTCTCGTACCATACCGTGTACCGATATTATATCAGCAATAACTAGTTTTATTATGGGATAGTTCATGATGTTTACATCGATCTATTATGCCCCTCTGCATCTAGCATTGGATAGACCTCATACAATAACTATCCTAGTTCTACCATATCTTTTGTTTCATTTCTTCTGGAACAATCACAAAAATTTTTTTATTATTGATCTACTACTAGAAATTCAATGTGCAATCTCAGCATTCAATGTGTATTCATGAATAATCTAATTTTTCAATTATTCAACCATTTCATTTTACCAAGTTCAAGGTTAGCCAGCTGCCAGCTTAGTCAGCAATAGGATGTTACTATTACAGAGTCTAGTACCAAGATGGTGAATATATATATATATATATATATATATATATATATATATATATGTCATTTTTTCTCTCTCCTAAAACATCTTTAGGTACTCTCTTAATATAGTTGGCTGTTTGGTCCCACCACTTTTTTTTTTTGGTTCATTCCTTGAATTATAATTTTTCACATTTAGTTAATTTATCCCTAAAAGCTAGAATAATTTTTCCTTTTAAATTTCATATTATTTAGATATTTATTAGTTTCTTTCCTTTTCTTCTTCCACTTAGTATACATATCTAAATATAGTAATTTATGTTTTGTGGTCAAACTCTCTCCTCATATCACATTACAATCAATTCATGTTGATCTTTTTCTTCTCTTAGTTAAAAAGTAATCTATTTTGATAAATTTGATCTGCTCTTAAAAGGTATTAAGTGCTTATCCTTTATCTCAAAATATGTATTTGGAATTGCTAACCCATGAACTGCTGCAAATTTAAGGATTGAATCTTCCATTTAATTCCTATCTCCAAAACTGAACCCCCCATATACTATCTCATTCCTATTTTATCCTTTTTTATATGCCCATCTTGATCAATATCTATAGACTATAATTATCCACTCCTTGAGGAATACTTTGCATTATCCATTAATTTCTTCCCAAAATTATTTCTTAACCCTCTCCTCTAAGCTTATCTATAGTCAATAAGTACTAATTACATTAATAATCTTCTCATCTAAAACTAATTTAATAGTTAATAATCTATTACCTATCCTATTTACCTGTATAATTTTTGTCATTTTTTAATCCACTACTATCCCTACTTCATTTCTATTATCATCCTTATCTACAAATAATAGTTTATACTCATATGCAATCTTCTTAGATTTATTATGTCTCTATTTATTTTCTTGTAAGCAAGCAAATATTAATTCTCCTACATGTCAAAGTATTTATTGGCTCTCTACATTTTCTATTTAAAGTTCCAACTTTCCATGTAGCAAAACTAATTTTCTTCTTTTGTATGGTGATACGGTATCTAGTCTTCTCATTGCTTTATCTGGCCACCACTATACTAGGTTACTACCATATTGTGTCTATAATTGGGTATATTGTAGCCAGTTGTTTAGAGGCATTGGCCTAACCAACTCTTGCTCATTTGTCAATACAACTGGTTTGTACTGTAGCATGTGGCTAGTGGGCAATGAGCTAGCTAACCCTCCCACTCCTCAGTTCTTACCATAATCGGGTTAGGTTGTGGCGCATCATATAGAACAGGGGATGCTCTAATTTTTAACGTGCATATGAAATTTGAGCCATTTTATAGTTTTTGATATATTTTTACAACCAGCTATCAGTCTAACGTCAACCCTCCACCTTTCTCATCCAAACTTGGAACCAGCAACAGTGGTGTTGTAGGATTATCATCAATTCTTAATTCTTAGTAGTTTGCAAGTTTAAATACATGAATAGTGTTCTTACTAAGGTGTCTGCAAATTGTTATTGAATGATGATGTATTTGTCAAATAATGAATCCAAAAGGAGATCTTTAAAATTTTGATTGAAACTTTCACGGGATTTATAGCCTATGATGTATGCACCTGTTTTAGCAGTGCAAGTTCAGAGGGAAAGATAATATATACAGCAGGTCCTCTGTTAATTAATGCTCATAAACCAACTCTTTCAACACTTTGATATCCATCAAGAATTTAGTTTGGTTCCATTATTGATGATGAACCATCTCTTATGTTTGGTAACCAACCTATTTGTGGAATATCTAAGTACAATGTCAGTTATCAAAATGCTAATTACTAAGGTGTACACTTCATGTATGCACATTTAGTAGTTCTTACACATGCATCTAATACAGGCTTCAAGTACCCCCATAGATGTTTCTATATGTAGCTTATACCCATTTTGCAATTTGCTGGTAGATGTAATTGTATATTAGATGGAAAAAGAAGATATCATCATTCAAGAATTGTGACATACTGGAACATAATTGAATAGCAAAAACATTGACACTTTTTTTTTCAAAAGAAGAACAACTAAAGCTGATGACCTTGTGCAATTGCAGAATGTGCCAAAAACTGTGATGCTTGAGAAAGCCTAAGAGACTGTAAACTTCCCTTTAAATGTTATCTCAAAGGAAAATTTGCAAAAGACTAGGCAATGTTTTATGAGAAGTTATATGGGGGCTAAAGATGGAGATTTCATTGCATAGACTAGAGCATAAGGGGGAAAGATCAGAAGAAACGGAAACCTGCTATATTGTTGTCTTTTTTTTATCTTTTTAATTTCCTAGTGGTGTAACTGTTTCAATGCTGTTGTCTGTTCTTCATAAAAACATTTCACTTGGTCAATGTCAAGGTTTTGAATCCTACAGGATGAAGAACAGGACACCTCGCTGTCCCATCCCATCCTGCAGCAGTCTCGGTTATGCATTCTGATAGATATCCTCTCTCTCCCTCTTTTCTTTGTTTCTTCTTTCTTTCCTTTTTTTCTTCTACCTTCCTTTCTTTCCTTTTCTTTTTTTTTTTGTTTTCTTCTCCTTTGCTTTTTTTTCTTTTTTCTTTTTTTTTCTTTTCTTTTACTTTTTTCTTTTCTCCATTTTGCCTTACTCTCCCTCTTTCCTTTTCTTCTTCTTGCCCCACATGAATGGGTTCTATGGTCCTAAACCCGTCCCGGTCATGTTTTCTCATAAGAACGGGACAGGATGGTTGGGACATCTCCCATCTCGCGAGATGCAAAATCTTTATCAATGTTACATGTCAATTTCGAGATACTATAGTTGAACTTTTTATTTAGTTTGATGAACCTAGTATCTGACCATATCTACTACTATCTACCTGCCTAAATTAGTAGACGAGGGAACATGATTCGTTTCGTGATTTTTTGAGGAAAGAAATCTCTCCATCTGTGGACAAAGTAGATATGCATTTGTTCCTGTTTCTGGCCCCCAACCTTGGTCTAATAAGTTTGAGCTTTCATGGCATGAAACAAGAAAATGGTTCTTCAAATCTGTCCTGAAATTTTAATGAGATTAGGGATATCCTTCTCGACTATTCCTCTCTTTCCATCCTGAATGGGAAAACATTGTGAACCTTTTTGAGTTTGTTAACTCCATCCTCAAGTTAGTCTTTATTGTTCTTTTGATTTGTCCATGGTGGCATCCAATCAGATGGTATGGTTGCTGCAAATTATGATCAGATGGTATCATTAATGTATATGCATACTTTACCATATTACCTAAAATGGTTTTGCACTGTTGCAGGCAGATGGCCTAGATGCAGTGGCAAGAGTAGGAGTTCCTGCTGATCATCGTGGAATAGTTTGTGACAGGCATGTGTTCAGAATACTCCGACACTGGCTGAAGGCAGGAGAACCGGATCCTTTCTATAACCCTGTGAACGATTATGTAATCCTCCCCACTGCCTTCGAGATTGAACAGCATCGTGAGGAAAGCATGCAGGTCACTTCTCTCAAGGAAGAATGGGAAATCATATCCTCAGCAACCGATGGTTCTCATAGCAAATCGGTTGACCTTCCTGCCATGATGGGATCTTTATCCGTATCTCACGAGGGTAAAGAGCAGCCTCTGGAAGAGGCCCGGGCCACTGTTGTTGTTCACCCACAACATGAAGGCAGACAGCATGTGGAAATTAGAGCTGTGGGTATTACAACGGGTGCATAGCTAACACCCATCCTAAATTAGAATTGAATGGATATGTTATATCATCAATGTATAGTGTAAATAGTTGTGGGATCAAACCCACCCGACCTACTCCAATATGTATACAAGCTAAATGCAGGCCTGGACTAAAAACAAGCTAAATATGTAGAATTGGGAGGACATATGTATGCACATGTAACCGGTTATTCCATTGGTGGCAGCTGTCAGTATCATGAGTTGATAGAAGCAGTTCTCAGTGAGTACTGAATTGCTAGGGGAAATACTATGACTGAAATATGAGACAGATCTAGCCATCTGGAAGCACTGTATACACCAGTGCTTCATTTAAGTATCTGAATCCATGGAATGATCATGGAATTGAATATATTCAAATAGGCAGAAAAAAAGGTAGATTTCAAACTCGAGTCCTGTGAGGTTTGGCAGTAACGACATGATGGAACGCGAGACGCATTAACCTCATATGGACGAGGTCTTTTGGGTTGAGATCATACATCGTCTCTCTGCCACTCGTAAGGGCAAACACAATCCTGCTTGGAGCTTATCAAATAAAGAGGAAGCTCAATGCTCTGGGGATTCTTGGCCCTGCACCTCTAGGTCGGGTTAATGGTGCAAAAGCCGGTGCAATATTTAAGGCGGGACATAAAACGGTCAAAGCTCAGCCACCACCGGTGAACGGTGATTGGATCATAATCATATATCTAGACATTCTAGGCAATAGAAACAGCGTAGACAAATCGTGAAACGAGATCTTCATTTCAAATCGTGAAACGAGATCTTCATTTCAAATCTTGAAACGAGTTCTTCATTTCAAATCTTACGCCGACCTGTTCGGGGTCCTTTCAAGGTAGAGTTTTCGAAGGCTCACTTTCGGCTTCAGGCAAGGTGCTGCTGAACTCAATCTCCTCACACTTCTCTCCTGGAGTGTTATTTTAAAGATCGTCGATGTCAAAAGAGATTGTCGCAACCCATTCCGATGCTTTCGCTGTCTTAAGTTTGGCCACAAGCGCAATGCATGTAAATTTCCACAACCGTCCTCCCTTCATATGTCTCCCAAGCCTAACAACCCCACTCATACAAGGCTTACACCAATCGAACCTCACCAGCCCAAATCCGACTCTTTTCCTACTTCTGACATACTGCATCCTTACACTGGTACTGACGACCAGCAGCCTCCCAAACATTCTAACATGGCTTCCAATGCTCCTGCTGGTCGATGCCTCAAAGCTTTCGTGCCCTTCGCATCTGAAATGGCTCAGGTTAATGCCTATCTCGAAAGAGCCGCTTTTGTTCAATCTTATGGTCGTCCCATCAAAATTGACGATGTGTCCCACCTTCTTGCTCATGAGGTTAAAGTTTAGGGTTCCTGGACCACTTGGCGTCTCCTCAAAGACGAGGAGTTCTCCGTCGCATGTCGATCCAATGGGGTGGTCCAAAATCTCGTTGCAATGGGAGTCATTAGATGGTTTTCGGTGGTAGTAAACTACCAGGATGAGTCTAGAAACACCCCTCACCATAACCAAAGGCTGCAAAAGGATCGAGTTAATCTGTGACCCCAACTCAACCTGACCCATATAGATTTGATCTGAATCATTTTAAAGAATCCGTGGATCCAAATCGGATTCTAAAATTGAATCCATTCACTTTTGGGTTGGTTGTGGATTTACTAAATTTTGATCCGATCTGATCCGATTTGATCCGTAAAGATTTTTGAATTGATTTGGATCTTGAGATAAATGATCCGATCCGATGCGATCCGACCTAAGCTCAATACAAGATCCAAATCAACCCAATACAAGATTTAGCCATGATTTCTTTTTTTTTTTTTTTTTTTTTTTTTTTTTTTTTTTTTTTTTTTTTTTTTTTTTTTTTTTTTTTTTTTTTTTTTTTTTCCAGTCAGTTTAAATATATAAAAAGAACACAATGAAATAGAATTAAAATTTATCATCTAACGTACAAATAAGAACATACTAATTAAAAATGATAAATAAACTCTCTCCTCCTATCTTCATTGCCTAGCTTAGCATATTGAAAGAATCAGATTATAGATCAAAATCGTTAGCTTTATACTAGCTTTCAATTATAAACATTTTATCATTTACATGCTTCATTAGTTAGTGTTTATCATTTACTTATAGACTTCATTAGAAATATCAATGAGAATAAGAACATATGCAGAACTAGATATGAATTAAAAATAAACAATAGATTCAATATCCGCTAACAGTCTGAAAATTGGTACATAAGCCAACAATAAAAAAACACACCGAAAAAAAAAAAGTCCTTAAGCAGTATTGCTGCACAAAACAGCACCATGATAATCTTTATTTAATACTTATTAATCTTGTTATTTATAATCCAAACCCAAATTAATTTGGATCCGAATCCAAATTAAATCCGTATTTTATGGTCGGGGCTGAATTATACACAGATCCGACCCAACCCAATCCGATCCGAATGATTATGGAATTGAATATATTCAAATAGGCAGAAAAAGGTTAGATTCAAACTCAAGGCCAGTGAAGTTGGACAGTGACAACTAATAATGGGACCTAGTTCCAATTTGATAGCGTAAACTGAGGGCCAGAGCATTTCTGTAATTGCCTGGTGGGGACTTTGCGGAGAGGTTTCAAGGCCCGTGACAATTTTTGAGTGACAATAATCAACAGGCTTCAGATAAATATGCTCCTTGATAGCTGTTATTTACTATCACAATTAATAGTAACTGCTGTTTGCTTTTCTGATATTTGGTGGTTTGAAGTGGAATAATCTTGCTAGGCTATTATAATCTTGCGCTAGCGAGTATTTTACGGAACAATTACATTGTCCATCAACTTAGAGATTATACATCCATTGAAGTTCGGACATATTGTGTTATAAGAAGTTAAATGCAGCTCACTTTTCTAAATATGAAAATAAATTGGATATTTTTTTCAATAAATATAAAAATAATGTTATAATTTCTCTTATTAAATTCATCTGGACGTGGTTCATACTAACGCACTTCGAATTTATTTTATATATTTTAATGAAGTGGACTCTGACTAAAGATAAATCTTCGATAAAATGATAGAGATATATTAGATGGTTTGATAAATTGAACTCAATACAACTATTGTGAATAAAGTCCATCTTTCAATCTTTGTGACTGATTGAAATACTGCCTCTGATAAGTAGGGACATTATAAAATTTTTTTTACAGACTTAGTCTCCTATCCATCCGAGAGTTCGTGAGATCCTTTCCATCGGAAATACTCATATTAGAGTCAAAAAAATCAAGACGCTGCTTGTTGACAACGATGAGCATTCAGGATTGATTTTCTTGTGGTTGTAGACTCGTTGATTCATCTAGGACTTGAACCATAATGGCTGGAGGTATGATTGTTTTTCATATTCAAATTAAGGTTTTCTACACTCAGTGGTATCAAACCAACTCTATACTATTTTATTTAGTCTATGATCTGAAAAACTTTTATATCCATATTTATACTTATTTTTTGGCATACCAAAGATTATTTATGAATAGAATGAAAGAATTTTTATCCATTGATGATTAATTTTAAAAAAATTATCAAAATAACATCGAGCTCAAACTATTTACGAAAATACTGCTAAAAGAAAGTGCTCTTTCAAAGAGCACTTTCTTTACCAACTCACTAACTTGACCGCTAGCTAGAGGCCAGGTGGATCAGAAAAATGAGTCGCCCTTTGATAGGACGACTTTATAAGTTGCTCTTTCATAAGGCGACTCTCTCCTTTTGTGTTTTAGTTGCTCTCCCTTTCTGTGTCTTTCTCACATGTGTCTTTCTGTATTTATTTGCTCTCTCCTTAGGTGGATCAGATGAGTCGCCTTTTATAAGGCGGCTTTATAAGTTGCCTTTGATAGGGCGACTCTCTCCTTTCTATGTCTTTCTGTGTCTTATTTACTCTCTCCTTAGTTAATATCCTCATTTATTTTACTCTCCATTAACTTTAAAATATAAATATAAATAAGCAAATACCCTCCTATTTGGAATCAATAAAAATATCAGAAAAAATAAAATTCTTAAGAATAAAAAGTCAAAACTTGGGTTTTAGTTTAAATTTTTTCCAAATCCGAAACTTTTAAAACTTACCTTCTTCAGAACGAATAGGTTAAAGAGTCTTAAAATTATTAAAAATTATTTTATGATTCACTAACATCCAAGAACTAATTATCATCAATTTTGATTTCAAAAAATATATATTTTATATAGTCTTCCATATAGGTGCTAGTTTTCTGACTTAAAAAATTTTCAAGATCAGTAACAGTAGATAGTCACAAATTGTATCTAACTGGCTTTGACAAGGTAAATTTAATTCAAAGTAGTTTATAATTCTAAGTAGAATTATAAACTACTTTGAATTAAACTTATCTTGTCTAAATTTGTTGAAGTCATTGGGTACAATTTATGACTATCTGCGTTATTTGTTAAAATCAGTTGGGCATAATTTATGACTATCTGCTGTTATGGATCTTGAAATTTTTTTAAGTCAGAAAACTAGCACCTATATGGAGGACTATATAAAATATATATTTTTTTGAAACTAAAATTGATAATAATTGATCCTTGGATGTTAGTGAGTCACAAAATATTTTTAATAAATTTTGAGATTTTTTAATCTATTCGTTCTGAAGAAAAAAATTTTAAAATTTTTGTATTTAAAAAAAAATTGAACTAAAATCCAAGTTTTAACTTCTTCTTCGTAAAGATTTTAATTTTTTTAATATTTTTATTGATTTAAATAAAAAATATTTATTTATTTATATTTATATTTTAAAATTAATAGATATTAACTTAAAATAAAAAATGTAAGATACAGAAAGACACAAAAGAGGAGAGCAAATAAGACACAGAAAGGAAGAGTCGCCCTATCAAAAAAATGACTTATAAATCGCTCTATGACGACTCATTTTTCTAATTCATCTTATCTCTAACTAACGATCAGGTTAGTGAGTTGATAAAAAAATTACTTTTTCAAAGAATGATTTTTTTCTGGATAATATTTTTATAAATAATTTGAATTTGATATTATTTTGATAATTTTAAAGATCTATGTTTTATTTTTAGGATATAATTAGTTTTAAATAAATAAATAAATGGACTAAAGGAAGAATAAGGCCGAAGCCCCTCCTCCTCCCGTCAAGGTGGCTGGGTTCCATGCTCCTGCCGACATCTTTGTTTGATGAGGATGGCCGGACTTCGGTTGTCTCTCACAGCCGTCGTACCGAGCCGCCTCGCAGGTCCTTGACCTGCAGCAAAAAACAAAAAAACAAAAAAGTGGAAAGGATAGGAAGGACCCGTTGGATTTTGTTAAATCGGGTTCCTCCTTCTTGATCGCTGGTGAAAATCGGCCGAAGGTTTTGGGGACGACGGTGGCGGTCCGCCGATCCGAAATTTTCCGACAGCCATCGACCGGGTTTTGGGTTGAAAGGCATGAAGGACTACTGGATCTTGGTAAACCGACGGTTTTGGATGGGAGGAGCGCCGGTTTTGGGCTCCTCTTTCTCCATCGATCACCCATCAAAGGGACGATCGGCTGGTTCGCCGGCGGTCAGGATGGCTATCTCAGGCCGGCCAGCGGTGGATTTGGTCGGCCGGTGTCTCACCGGCAGAGATTTCAAAAGCTTATCACCCGCCATGTGTTTGGGTTTTGATCGGGACCAGAAGGAAGATGATAAGAAATGGATTTTGGGTATTGGTTTTTGGGTTTCAACCCATAAATCTGGATCCGATACATAGTTAAAAGCCCATTTTGATAATTGACTGAACAAGATCAAATTGAGCTGGTTCAGTTTGGTTCAGGGAATTTTATAGTTTAGCCCCTGATAAAGTCCATATTTAATAAAGGCACTTTCTAGAGTTGTTTAATTCAGTTTAGAAATTTTTGTAATTCAGTTTACAGATTTCATAAAGATCCTTAAAAATTGTATTTTGATTTTTGTAATAGTACTTATTACATAAAAATCTTTGAATTATTATTTAATCTTTATAATAAATTTAATTATATAAAATTTTTTTGATAATTATGATAAGATCTCTATTATATAGTTTTATTATAAATTTACATATTACATAGTTGATTTATATGTTTATTAATTTATTTATATGCAAATAAAGAATTACAGACCTATTATCATAGTGAGCATGATAGAGTGAAAACTATAATAAAATTTTATATGGTTATTTAGATTATTCAATGTCATATTAAAGTTAGTAGATTTATTATATTTAGAAGTAGCCACAGCATCCTAGATATAGTAAAAATCACGTAAGTTTTGTAAGTTTATTATATTCAGAAATAGCCACAGCATCTTGGATACAGTAAAAACTACGTAAAGTTAGTGGATTTATTATATTTAAGAGTAGCCACAGCATCCTAGATATAATAAAAACTATATAAAGTAGTGGGTTTATTGTGTTCAGGAGTAGCCACAGCATCTTAGATATGATAAAAATTACATAAAAACTATGAATTAAAGTTTAATGATATGCAAATAAAATTATAATTAAATCAGAGAGATAATTAATTTTATCCATAGGAAGTAGTTATTTCTATGATTTAATTGGAATAAGATGATAATCTAGATATTAAGGATAGATTTTTTCTAGACCCACAAGTATGAAATTTTTTTATTTTTGATATCTATGTTGCTGGTCTTATTAATAAAATATTAGTAAATTCAATATGTGATGCAACCTTTGTCCACATGAAGATTAGAACTTACTATTGGAATAATATTGATTATTTCAGACTACAGTTTAATTAGTCTCATTATTTGATGACATCGTGAGCATGTATTAGTTGCGGCATTAATTCCCACTAATATTGATTATAGCATAGGAAAAAAAATTTTTTTAATGGATTGAATTTTTTGGAATAAAGAAAATAAAATAAAGCTCACATTAGAATGTTCTGACCTTAATCTGATATTTTGAGTAGATAAATTTTGTCCACTTATGGATAAAAGTACATCAGAAAAGAAGAAAATTTTTTGAGAAATGTGAGCAATTTATTCGACTCACTTTGCTCTATAAAAAATTTGACATGGCACATTAGGAGATTCTTCCCTTTATGTCATAAAGCATATATTTTTTTGGATGATGTAGAGCAAAAATAAATAAGCTCTAATAAGACAAAGGTCGGCATCCATGAGCATATTATAGACATAAGAAATATTGCAGCACAGTAATATGATATTAAAGTTTTCATATCAGATATTCTTTGGTCCACTTTATTCTCACTTTTCTTCCATCAGAGTATGATCTCTTTAGGATCTCTTATAAGTATGCACAATGAAGATTGGATAGTTAGTGAATTACTGGCTAAATATGTGCAAGTAGAGAAGAGATTAAGAGAAAGAGAAGGTAGAGAGCATGAACTTTACTTCACATTAAGTTAGTGAAAAAGTAGACAAAGAAATTATGTACCCAATCCAAAAGGAAAAAAATATTTGTTATAGAATTAGGTGAAGCCATTAATAAGATTATCAAATGCTTCTTTTGTAAAAGAAAGGAACACTTAAAGAAAAACTACATGAAGTATGAAAAGTAGCTGCAAAATAATAATACACTTTACTTTTGAGTATGTTTTAAATCCAATTTAGTAAATATTCTTAACACTATCTTGTACATTGACTCTAGTCCATTTGTGTCCATTGCCAACAAATTATAGGGCTTCTTATTAAGAAGACTTCTGATTGAAAGTAAACTATCTATTCTCATAAGAAATCAAGCACGTTCGCTTATCAAGATAGTTGGATGCTACAGGATAGTCTTAAATCATGAAGTAAGTTTTTATATTTTTTTGAAAACTTTTTATATTATGGCATTAGAAAGAGAGGTATATCTCTAAAGAAAGAGTCATAAGACTGGTGAAGAATAAGATCATAGCATCATTAAACTTTACTGATTTTGATTATATATTGATTGCATAAAGAAAAAGCAGATACACATATTTAAGAAGGGTACCAAGTTGATTAAGGAAATTTTGAAAATCATTCACATTATTGCATGTCAATCTTTTCTCCATATCTAATAGGTGAAAAATATTTCATTATACTCATAGATGACTATTTACAATATAAATATGTACCTCCTATTTGATAAGGTTGATGTGTTTGAGGTCTTTAAGGAATTTTGAAATAAAGGTAGAGAGATAATCAGAAAAAAAATAATTTAAGTAGTTAGATCTGATAGAAGTGATGTGTAATATGGTAAATAAATTAAGATAGAACAAAGATCAGAACCATTACCAAAATTTTTAAAAGAACATGATATTATATTTTAGTATATATGTCAAAGCATGTCAGATCAAAATGGTATAGCTAAAAGATGGAATAGAATACTTAAAGAAGTGGTTCGAATTATGATAATTTATTCTATTATACTTATTTATTTGTGGGGTGAGGTTATAAAGACAGCTATGCATATTTTGAATAAATTTTCTACTAAGGCAGTTCAAAAGACTCTTCATGAGTTATGGACGGATAGAAAACTTAGTTTGAAATATATGCACATATGAGATTATCCAACTGAAGTAAAGTACATAACCCACAAGAAAAAAAATATTTGATCGCAATATAACCATTGATTTTTTTCATTGGTTATCCGAAGAGATCAGAAATAGTATAGATTTTATTATTCATCTCATAAACCACAGGTTGTAGAAATTAATAAAGTTAGATTTCTAAAAAATGACATATATAATGGGAGTGGAGAATCTTGAAACATTATCTTTAAGATAATACTGGATCTGTAAGGTAGACTGAAGTGATGCTTCCTATTGTTATTCCTCGAGATAACATTTAAGAGAGATCGCTACTTTATTAAGTTTCACTCCATGAGACTTTCATTATCGATAAAGTAACTATGTAACACCACCATAAATGCATCAAGGAATAGCTCTCTGAAGATCTATTAGTATAAAATTATGTAGTATATTTGATAGATATGGATGAAAAAGGTTAATGACCTTGAGATATTCTTACAAACCATAAAATATAAGAACTCCTTACAGTGGTTGGATGTCATAAAAAGAAGAGCTGGGCTCTATGAATAATACTCATGTCTAGAAATAAGATGATCTACCTGAAGGATGCGACAAATAAGTTGCAAAAAGATCTATATGACTAAAAAAAATCCTAATGAAAAGGTCAAACAGTATAAAATCAGATTTGTGAAAAAGCGATCTACATAAAAAGAAAGGCATTGACTATTCTTCTTTTAAAATTATCATGGCCTTAGTAGCTCATTTTGGCTTAGAGCTATATCAAGTAGATGTAAGAACGGTCTTTCTTAATGATGATCTAAAGAAAGGGATCTATATGAAACAACCTCAGGATTTTATGGTCGATGGATAAATATATATGATTTGCAGATTAAAGAAATTCAATTATGAACTTATACAGGCTTCCACATGTTGGTATCTCATTTTAATGGGATAATTACATTCTTTGGATCTAAAGATAAATATTATTAATTAATGTATATATCCGAAGGTCAGTAGGAGTAAGTTCATAATTTTGATATTATATAGATAATATTTTGCTTGTCAATGTGATTTTGATCCACTTAAAAAAATCAAATAGTTTCTATTCCAAAATTTTAAGATGTAAAATATAAGTGAAGCTTCTTATGTTATCAACATTTAGATTCACAGAGATAGATCTTTGGAGCTACTTGGACTGTCTTAAGAGACTTACATTTATAGTATAAAAATTGAAATGAAAAATATTCTTCTGGATGTCCTCATATTGTAAAGGGTGATAGGTTCAATAAAGCTTGATATCCAAGAATTAAGATAAAAATATAAAAAATAAGATTCATAACCTGTGCATCTGATGTTGGAAGTCTATGCACATATTTATATGGGTCCAGTTTTGCTTATGTTGCATCGATATTTGGATATTATTAACATAATTTAGGATTGGAGCATAGAAAAGCTGTAAAAAAAATAATATGTTACCTGTAGGGTATAAAAGCTTACATGCTCATATACAGTTGATTTGAACATTAAAAAGTAATAAGCTATTAGGATTTGTATTTTACTGGATGCACGAATAGTAAAAAATCTATTGCTGGTATATTTTTCTACTTACAAGATGTGTTATATTAGAGATGTATATAAAATAAGGTTTTGTTTATTACATTCATTATGTAAGCAAAGTACGTGCCTATATGAGACTCCTCACAAGCTATAAGGTTACAAAAATTTTATCACAGGGTTTAAAATTGTTGACTCTATCAGTAGATCAATAAATAAATACTATGATAATTTTATAGTAAGATTCTCATATAATACGAAGAATATAGGTGCTTGCAAGCATACAGATATCAAATATTTTGCTCTTCGTAAAAAAATAAAGAAGAATATAGTGTCTATGAAATATATTAAAGAAAAACTGATAATTATAGATCTACTAACTAAAAGAATTATTTTTGAGATTTTGTGCATCATATGAATTATATGTGATATAGCTTATTTTATGATATGTATTGGATACTATGTATAAAGTCATCACATTGGATTTTATGATAAAGTTCAATTTATTTTATGCTGATCAGCTATTTACTGTGTGATATAAAGATGATCAAGAAATAGGTATAAGATTTCGTCTATTCATAAAGTAAAGTTCGACAGAAAGAACTTGATTATGAGGTATCATTAGTATTGTGATACATGGAAGGTCGTATGTTTATTGATAACACATTTACGATCATGATTTATATTGATGATTATTTTATAATCAAGTGTAAAATATATATATCCTATGGAGGAATAATTTTTTTTAAATATGGCCACATCAATTTTTTAATTATCAGATCTAGGTAAAATTTCATTAAAAGTTTTTGAAATATTTTAGATAATTCAAATGAAGATGCTTTATTAGGTCGGCCCAAGTGGAGAATATTGTGATTTCTCTTATTAAATCAATCCAGATGTGGCACATGTAGCAAAAATTTAGTGCAGGGGCAAAATGATAATTTTAAATCTTTTTCAAAATTACTATTTTACAGTGAAATTATTAATTAATCTCATTAATTAATATTAATTAATCCTACACTAGGATCTAAATATGATACAACAGCATGCATTTAAATTTGAAATTCAAATTTGAATCAGTAAACCTTTTACAGTACTGTGTTCAGAACACATCACCTTTTGCGGGTAGTCGATCACCGCAATCTGATCATCATCGGGGGGTTCTGATCATCACGTCACAGCCACACAAATGTCTGACCTCTGCGGATCATCCACACGAAGCTCCCGTCTGATCAGCTCCTCACGAATGCTAGTTCGTGATTTCACCCTTTTGATGGCAGATGTTGATCGAACTACTTCGATCAATGTGTGCCGACTCTTCGGATGCTTCAGATTGTTTGCATGATTGCTTGAGAGGCTGATGGATCTCTTCCTGAAATTTGATGGACTCACGACACTCGTGGCATACCAATCTCACTTTCCAAACCCTAGGTAGAAACCCTAGGGTACACACTAGAAACCCTGCGCTCAATTTTTTTTCTTTTCTTTCTTTTTCTCTCGGAAGGTTTTGGAACTTCACCTTGTGTACAAACTTTCCTCACGCCCCAAAGTTTCTCTCCTAAAATTTTTACGCACGTCCCACCTTTCTCCTCTTTTTAAAACAACGTCGAACGTGTCTTATCCGCGTGAGAGGATAAAGATAAGTGGTTGCACATTTGAATTCAAATCAAATTTGAATTCAAATGCAAAACCAACTCATCCTTATCCACTTGTGCATGAGAAGAGAAGGGGCGTGAGTTGATTTGTGCATGGAGAGTTTACACGAGAAACATTTTCTCGTGTAAAATATGGGGCGCACAAGATAAGACCATGGCGCATGGATTAGTTGGTTGCTCATTCAAATTCAAACTTTCTTTTGAATTTGAATGGCCAACCAACTTATTTTTATCCAGATATTTGGTGCACAAGGGTGGGCGTGGGATGGCTTCTGCGTGGAGAAAATTCACGAGAAGTTGCTTTTCGTGAATTTAAATATGCACAGAAGAAATGAGGTGGCGCAGAGAGAAAAGTCAAGGTGGTTTGAACCTAATTGAGCTAACCTAATCTAAATAGGTTAAGCACAATTAGAATAAATTAAATCTAACTTAATTAGGTTTAATTAGGCTCAATAAAATTCTAATCAAATCAGAAATTAACTAAATCTAACCCCTGATCAAATCAGGGACTAAACCACCTTAGCGATTAGGTCAACATTTAACCTAATCGGGTCAATCCAAACTGAATCCAATTCAATTGGACTTGATCCAAAAATAATTACTCAATCAAATTGAGTTAATTAGCGATCAAATCACTAATTAAACCTCTCATAAATATTGAGTCCAAATCCGATGGGCAATCAGGCATCAGAGACCATTGATATGAAACCCTGATCAAAGAGTTCAAATTTCAAATTCAAAATTTAAAATTCAAAATTTTGACCCTGGTACCCAAAATGTGTAGAACTCATGATCAAAGAATCCTAATTCTCAATCATAGAGTCCCAGACACATAAGACTCATAATCAGCCATCTGATCAAAAAGGAACCACTAATGTGTGTGACCCCGCAGGTTCGAACCTAAGCCGGTAGCACAGGAACCAATTCCTGTACTAATCGAAGTGACCATCTAGCAATGGTACCCGACGATCGGATAGGTCGAATAATCGCAATCGCAACATTCAGAACCTACGTGAATATGGTTACCGTATAATTCATCCATTTTGACCCCTGTGTTTAGGACGACTCAGGGTTAAACTGTCAACCCTGATGATATCATCCGAATTGTGTTCAACTCAATTAGTCCTGTGACTCCTCACTAGGACTACCCTGGCCAAGGTTTTGCTAAATTGAAACATGACTGTATACAGCTCCTAAACTGGAGTGGTCAATTCCATCTTGACACACGCACCGACAAGTCAAGTACTTGACTACACCCAGCAGCCTTCCGTCATTGAATTAGAAATTCAGGTAGTCCAGTGCCTAAGTGCAGTGAGTTGCTTGCAAGTCACCATGGCGGTCTCAAGTTGGAGGGACATTTATACCCATATCCCATCGGAGCAAATCTTGACAGCAGAAATAGCTCCGGAGTTGGTCACGTTCAGTGCAGATGTACCATTATATCTTACCTGTATGCCATAGGAGTGTCTCCATACTCTTTGGTTATGAGGACAACCAACCCATATGGCACACAACGACCTATGCTCGATAAACGTTGTCGTCCTTAGTAACAACGTATCATTTGGTCACGAACATGTTTAAGGACTAAGCGACAAATCCTCCTTTGTCGAGTCTAAATAGTCCTAAAGACTTCACCACAACACAGGAGTTCATTAGAAGATGAAACATTTGTGATGAAAAAATACTAAAATAATTTTTATTTATTTATAATTCATGTACTAATACAAAAGGAGCACAACCATCAACAGGCTGACGATTGGCTTGGGACACTATTCCCAACAGCACACACTAACACGCATCAAAATTTATTATATATATTTTAATTATTTTATATATTTTAAAGTGATAAGGATATATTAAATGGTTTGATAAAGTTGAGCTCAATACAACCATTGTGGATAAAGTCCATCCTTTAATTTTTGTGACCGATTCAGATACTGCCTCTGATGGATGAGGCACATTATAAAAGAGTTTCTACGAACTTGGTCTCCTATCCATCTGAGAGCTTGTGAGATCATCTCCGTCGAAGATACTCAGATTAGGGTCAAAAAAATCAAGATGCTGCTCGTTGATAATGAGGAACATCCAAGCTTGATTTTTTTGTGGTTGCAGATTGTAGATCATTGTAGGCTTTTGATCATTAATTTATCTGGATCTTGAACAATAATGGTTGGAGGTACGATTGTTTTTGGCATTCAGATTAAGATTTTCTACAAATAAAATATATATTTACTTTCAATCTCTTGTGATTGTTTAAGATTTGACATATGGCCTCTAGTCTTGATTTTAGTACTTAGCCCTAAAATAAGATGATTTTGTGAAAGCAATAAATATTTTACATTTTCCCCCACCCCGACACCTCTCCCCCTCTCTTTTTTCTTTTTTTTTTCCTTTTTTTGCATTAGCAACCTTTCATACTTGATGAAATGCATACAATCCATCTATTCAATCTATATATGTGTTTGTTGAGTACTCAATGGTTTCATGTGAGATTATGTGAGATAAAAAAATATATATAAAAGCTCACATACTTCAAAATGAGAAAAGAGTTTCACAAATAAGGAATGGGAAAACCAAAAAAAAAACATAACTCAAATGAGTAGAAAAGTGTAAAATTCTAAGCTGCAATCTTGAGTGGAATAGAACTCTCTGATTTAAAGGAATTCAAAATTTATGCAGTCGATAGAGAGGAATGAAGATGGCATATTCTGACATATTCTAAAAAGTCTTGATCTTTTTATAGTATTATTAAGATTTTTTTTAAAAAAATATAAGACTTTAAATGGATCGAGACTCTTTAAAAATCATTATATGACCTTTTAGATTTACAACTAACACAAAATCTCCATCAAAATGCTTCTCTTTTTTTTTTTTTTTTGGTAAGAGACATGACCAATATTGTTATAAGTAAAGAACAATTACCGCAAGAGTTATGGGCCTCATAAAGAAGAATATAGAAAGAACCGAAGACCCTACAATAAGAAAACTAAAAGAGTGAATAGAGAAAAGAAGTTAATACAAGCAAAAAGTAGTCGGATAAAGCAAATCATCCTAAATAATAATATATTATATCCCAATCATCCTAAACAATAATATATTATGGATATGCAACATTGTAGAGGAACAAAGCAAGAACCCTAATCATTCGAAACAAAAGATAGCCCAGCCCATATAGGAGAAGATGGGTAGAAGCCGAAATCTATTGGTTACCAAAGATGATCTCAACACCATTAATGCTTCTCTTTCCTCATAAATCAAATATACTGTTACCATGAGAAGGATTACTTGTTCATGAATTACATACATCACACGTCGAGATCTAGTATATATTATGTAGATATGTGTGTATGCATGATAGAGTGAATGTGCATGTATAGATGTGTCATGTATATATGTGTCTTGTATATACTATGTGCATACATAGGATAGAGCTTAAATTGAGATGACCTATGTGCTGATAGATCTTTGATGCATGTATAGAGCCAAAGAGTCCAAACAATGCCACCTTTCAATTAAATTTCTGAGTGACAAACACTTCGCACAATGGTAAAAGGCTTGGGCTAACAAGCATTATGGTGTAGATTCAAGTTCTATGGTAGTCACTTTGTTAAAAGAAAAGGCTAAAGATTAGGATTGTTCTTAGTTCATCTCTTCTGGGATCTTGGGTCACTGTTACCATAATGGCCTTTTTGTAGAGGGAAAGTCTTGATGCAACTATAAGGTGAATGCGGACTTATAACATAGAAAAAGCCTATATGACTACATACATCTAACCTATATCCCAGACCCTACAATGATAGAAGCCTTATGTATGGAGATGCTTTTTTTAGTGTTTTTTAGATGAGGCCTTGAGTTATTGTAGGATATTTATCTTTATCAAAGAAACAATCATGCACTGTACTTCTTGGAAGACTTATAAGAGACTAGAGCAGATAAAAATCTTGATGAGCCAAATCATATCTATGATGCTGTTATATGTGAGAATATTGAAGTCTACATATTTGATTTAAATTGTTGTATGTGATCACAATATTTTGGTATATTTGCTTCTATTTTCTTTTGGCATCTTTGATGATTTCATTGTTACGTTGACTTAATATTTGTGATAGTATATGCATTTATTGTGGAGCCAAATGCCTCAATATTAGTGAAAAACATGATATGATGATATTTAAAATAATTAGTATATAAGAATTGTTTGAGTATAGGTAGATATATCAATGTAGCTCCTCTATCAAAGTATAAATTATTTTTTAGGCTTCTCGCATATATCTCCCTACAAAATTTACCCTCTATGAATTACTATTTGAAAAAAACCTTCAAATTATCTTCAATGATGTCTCTCCCCCTTATATTTATCTTTTGACATTAATATTCATGAATGTTACTTTCAGTCTCTATCACAAAGAGTTATATCTTTTTATACTTTCTTAGGAGTACAAATGGAAAAAGGTAATTAAGTCAGTGAAATGGTTATTTATATGAGCATTTATTGTGCAACAAAATGTATCTACCTTAATGAAAAACATGATGTAATGATAATTAAAAGGATTGATGCATAATAATGGTTTGACTATAAATAGACATGCCAGTGCAGCTCCTTTATCTAAGTATAAATTATTTTTGGACTTATTACACATATATTTCTGCACATGGCTTATTGCATATTTACCCTCCATAAATAAATATTTACAAATATCTTTAAATAATCTTCAACAATGACTCTCCCCCTCAAATTGTCATTTATTAACTATAAAAGGATAATATATCTTTTTATGTTAATATTCATGAAAAAAATTTAGCATTCAGTTTATATCATAGAGATATATTTTTTATTATTTTTTAGGAGTACAAATGCAAAAGGATAATTAAGTCAGTACGATGGTTATTTATTAATGCTATTAACCAGAAATTCAACAAGGTTATCATCATAAAAATAAAATAATTTCAGGGATAAATATGGAAATAATGATTTTTGAAGAATAAATATACAATAAGCTATTTTATCAAAACAATACAAGAAGCTATATTTTCAAGAATATATAAATGTTTAAAAAACTCTGTTTTTTTATACAATTTATGGAAAAAAATCTTTTCAGCTTTGCAAGGTTCAAGCAGCAGGAATATCATGAAATATTAAACCCTATAGCAAGTGCCCCAAATGATATTATTGCGATAATACAAGACAAAACTTGCTTATGTTTGATCATAATTGCTCACTAACTATTAAACACTATTTACATGGGACTACCTTGGACAAGAAAAGGCTCCTCCTAATTGTCTGTAAAAATTAATCTGAGTCGGCTGGACAAATGATGAGCCTCTGCAATCTGCATACATATTCTAAGACAGTTTGCCTCGCAAATATAAAATTTCTTGGACGTCTCTGGTGGTATGTCCAAGATAGAATGGACGTTTCACCACAGGATGAGCTCAATTGGAGCCACCGAGACCTTTAGGAAGCATAATATAGTATCATTGTTGTTGTGGGATATCATACTATTATTAATAGAGGATGAAACACTTAAAATTAGACGAGGAACTAAGGACATTCAATGCTGAAAAGCCAAATCCAGGGAGTTCGGCCATAGACGGATCAAATCAAGAAAGCTAAATCACAATGAAAGAAAGGGATGGTCATATTAATTTATACCAAACATGCATCTATAAATAAATTAATTTATAGCAAGATAGAACGTCAGTTTATCATACTTCTTTGCGATAATTCCAACTTATAAACGACGTTGCCCGATGGTTAATTTTTTTTTCAAAAAAAGAAAAAACTAATACTTGTAATGCTTTTTTTCCCCTTTACAATGTGTTGATATAACTTGGCAGCCATGGATACACTTCTGAACAATATGCCCTTGGACATTGGTCCTCATATGAGTTAGACGTCTGAGAACAGGAGTATCTTTCTTTGGCCTTGATGCATCTCAAACCTCGGCCATAAAAACCATTTTAACTTGAAAATTTGAAGGGCCAGAACCTAGCACATAAACTGTATAACATCCATCAAGAGCTTAAAACAAACAAGATGAAGTCAAAACTCTAGTATAAATTAAAGATTATCTCTGTCCAAGCCTTAAATGCAACATTCTTCAGGAAGGCAGCATCTCGGTTGCAAAACAAGAAACAGCACTGTTCCTATATCTTCACCATTTTTTCATGTGTATTTATTTCATATGTCAACTACAAATAAAAGTAACATTTATCAAGATCTTAGGCAAAGAAGATCATGAAAACACAACTGCTGGATAAATTAAGGGTTATCTCGATCCAAGCATTAGAGGCAGCACTCTTCAAAAAGGAAGCAGCAGCACAAGGCAGCACAGCTGCAAAGCAACAAATGCAAGGCACAAGTCAGCATAGCAGCAATGTTGTAGCACCAAAGCAATCTGAATTATTAAGCTAAAATATACATTATGCAATGGCAACATCATAATATAATTGAAACATTCCCTTGATCAATCTCACATAAATCTAAACAAGGGAATCACAACACAAGTATCTCACCATCCTTTCCAAAAGCCATCATTGCTACTGGACTGGGCCTGCACAGGAGCTGGTTGAACTGGGGGAGCATAAGCTGGAGGAGGAGGGTAAGGCTGACCAGGAGGTGGGGGGTAGGACTGCCCTGGAGGTGGGTAGGACTGCCCTGGAGGAGGGTAGGCATAACCTGCACATTAACACCAGCCATGGATACAATTAATCATGACCAGTTGCAAAACTAATAATTTACAATAATAATCTCATTGAACATGAGCAACAAAGAAAAGAATTTGCAAAGCTTGAATTTTATTCAGAATATTTATGTTATTGTCTTGAGCACCTACAATGGCACACCATGATACACAAATTAACATCATGACCTTGCCATGTATTTGGTGTGCAAACTAATGAGCATTCAGAATGATATCCTCAAACCTAAATTCCAGATAGATCAAACAAAAATAAGTATAGATATGCTGCCCTTTCCATATCAGCGCATTATTTTCAAAAAAAAAAAAAAGCAGTGAGCATTGATCTCATCCTGGACTTTCACAGTTCAAGGAAGAGATTGGGGAGGCAAACTAGCACTCTATGGAAGTTCTACACATCCTCATCTACGTTTGTTTTGTCAATGCAAGTGTTATGACAAACAAAAAAGCAAGAAAATATTTTGGAAATTCACTGTCTATTTGGAGCAAATTGGTTACAAAATATATATATATATATATATATATATATATATATATATTGGAGAAAAAGGGAGGATAATTTGTGTTTCCATCTTTATTCCTTTTCCCAACTTTGAAAGTATTATTTTGAAAAAAAAAAATTTCAAGCTTACAAGTCCCTTAGATTGTATCAACTTTCTTAATCCTACTTCTAATCAAGTAAATATTGTCACATCTAGAAAAGCAAGCTTATATCTAACCCAGATCCAAATTATACCACACAAATACAAGATGTTATGCTTTTCAGACCAGTCATAATAATTTAAAAATCAATCTAATAGCAAGGCATCATCTGCGAACTCCTTAGCATTCACTAAGAATCCACAAAAACAATTTTTTTCTCCATCTTGATGAAGATCACAAGTGTTATCACATCAATCTAACCCCAAACAGACTCTAGGATCAATTATTCATCTCCACAATCTCTATAAGAAAAACCCACCCAAATTATTCAGAAGATCAAGGGAAAGACGAATACCTGGAGGAGGCTGACTCATTATTAATGAATAATAACGTGACCTACAGACCAAATACGATGAAGAAGATGAGAAGGAGCTGAGAAAACAAAGACGGAAAAAAAAAAAAAAGAAAGGATGTAAAAGTGGGATGTTGGGAATGGAATGGAGGAGACAATGGGAGACCAGTATATAAACTTGGATTCCTTAGCGCACGGGGTTTCCTGCTTTCCTGAAAAAAATCCACCTTCTTTTGACGCGTAAAAATTAATTTATTACCAAAGACGGAACGCGTAATAATTGATGAATCACTAAATGTGGATTTATTATTTTAAGAAGGTAGTAGAGACGTACTGTAGGTAGTAGAGACGTAGTGTTTTGGGAGTTGTAGTGAAAAATTATATAATGCGCAATGCGCACCATATAGTCGTATACGCCGTCAATCAGAGCCGCCCATTGGTGCCGTTCGTATTTATCAAGCGTTCATTTCGATATATCGCTGCAGAATCGAGGAAGGATAGAGGTGCAGTTATTAGAACGGCAAGGAGACTGTGCCGCCCAAAAATTCAAATTATATTATGCTTATATATTAAATATTAAAATTTAAAAATAAAAAAATAAAGTGTTTCTATTTTTTATTTTGATCAATCGAGTTTTTTAAAAAAATGAACTATTAAAAATATGAAATTTCAATAAAAATATTTAATATCATGAATAAAATTTCAATGAATATTATAAATCATATATTCTTTTACTTGTTTATTTGCGTAAGTCTACTAATATATATTTTTCACTTGTTATCCTATTTTCAGCACTAAGTTTAGGAATAGCAGGCCAACTTTGGGGGGCGGGTGCCGTTGGGTTTTTCAGCACCGAAGATTAAAAAAAAAAAAAAAATGGTCGCCGGCAAAGTTTTGTCTAACAAATCGACGAAGAAACTGGACCCACCTCGGCGGCTACGCGTAGCGCACCCAATATGACGCGGATCTTGACCAGTGCTGCAGAAGCTTCGGAGGAAAATTATTGCCTGGGCTTGGTCCAGGTAGACCATCCAAATCCAACGGTGAATAACACGCCACATCCACCCTTGTATCACAAATTTTCGATTGCGCGTTATCCACCGTGCACGTCTCCACGATGTGCGCTGGTCTACGTGGAGGTGGTCCAGGCAATAATTTCTCGCTTCGGAGATGATCCAGGGAGATAATTACACCACACCAGCTCTGGAGAGCGAAGTGGGTTTGGGAAACAACCATCGCAACGCTTGTAAAGCTTCCCCAACCAATTACTCCTGATAACTGATAGGTCCCGTTGTGGCCAATTTCTTCATCGTCTGATCATCGAAAATGAGCATCTATAAGAGAAGTCCATACTGACTGGAGATACCTCCGGAGGAGACCCTCCGATGGTCAAGTCAGAGAGAAGACTAGACAACAGTAGAAAAAAATCAGGGACTCAGTGGGAGAGAGCTAGGGAGAGAGAGAAGCTTCGAAAAAATCTCTCTCCAACACTGTTGCCTTCTCCGTTTTATAGTAGAGCACGGCGTGGTCCCGCCATTAATGGCGCAGACAACCAGGGAGTTGTCAAATTGCCGGAGGCTGTCAGAGTCGCCGTGGACTGACAAGTCACCGTGGGCCGTCAAATCGCTGGGGTTGTCCTATGTCCTTGGCAGGATGATGCCCCCAGTGCGACCGCGTCGCATGACCTTGTCAGGACAGCAGCCCATAGCAGTCGTACGGCGTTTGGGGGAGCTGACTAACCATACGTCGGTATTCAACTGCGGGACGTCGGGTGAAGATCCGGGGACACCGTCGACTGGTCTGGCGCATTGCGGGAGTCGGACGTCGGCTGCCACCCCCGCTCGACAGTGAGTTCGTAATCTGGGCTCCGCCGCTCGACTAGTCGGGAACAGAATGGATCTGCCCGACCGACATACCTTCGGCCGGATAATGTCGGCAACTACTGTCAGCAGTCGTCGGTCGGTGCGGTCGGTGGAGTCGAGCATTGGTCAGACAGACCCAAGGGCTAGTCAGCGTAAAAGGGGTCGGTCGGTATATCCCAACAGTTGCCCTCCCACTCCTGAGTCGGATATCGTACTGGCCAATGTCTCCGCGTGGGCGATGGCTTCGGACGAAAGGAGTGGATATCTATCGCACCGTACTCGGATTTTGGCGTTCCATCATGTCACGCTCTGACTCTGGCGATCGTACCAATGAACGGTCCGACGTCAGATGTCCCATTGGTGTTAGACGTCCCATTGGGAACAGGAACCACCGTTTTCGCCATCTCCTCGGAAACTTGAACTGCCACCTCCTCGGGAACACGAACCGCCGTCGGTTAGTGAATCCCAAGACGCAGTTTTTTCGCCACATGGCAGGGAGCCATTGGGCCGAATCCGTTCATGCGGATGGAGGCGACGTGGCTTGATCTGGGGCAGGTGCGTCGAATCGTCGAACCGAAGAAAGGCCCAGATGCTGCCACATGTCAAAATCTGGAAGACCCTCGTTGGACGTGCTCTCATCCCGACCGTCGAGGGGCACTATATATATATGGTCACCTATATCCAAAACTTCACTTTTCACAGCCCTGTTGCCGAGACTCTGGTCGAGTGGTCCCCCAGTTCCAAGTTTCAGGTAGTTGTGCTTGTCTCCCTCCTCGGGAAGCTTTCTTCGAGATTTTTGTCTCCTTGCATTTTTTGCTTCCTTCGCTTCCTTTGGACTTTTTTTCTTCTTCTTCTTCTTCATCCTCCGACCTCGGTTCTAGCATCATGGCCAGAACCTCTCCACGAGGAAGTCAGTCGGGGAACCCGACCGACGACTTACGGTCGACCTCGGAGGTAGAGGTTTCTTTACTTTCGGGGGCAAACGTCGAACGGCTCAGGGAGCAATACAGTATCCCGGAGCAGTTCGAGCTCTTCGCCCCCGAAAGTGAAGAAACCTCCACCTCCGGAGTCGACCGTGAGTCATCGGTCGGATTCCCCGACTGACTTCCTCGTGGAGAGGTTCTGGCCATGATGCTAGAACCGAGGTCGGAGGATGAAGAAGAAGAAGAAGAAAGAAAGTCCAAAGGAAGCGAAAGAAGCAAAAAACGCAAGGAGACAAAAATCTCGAAGAAAGCTTTCCGAGGAGAGAGACAAGCACAACTATCTGGAACTTGAAACTGGGGGACCACTCGACCAGAGTCTCGGCAATAGGACTGTGAAAAGTGAAGTTTTGGATATAGGTGACCCTATATATATAGTGCCCCTCGACGACCGGGATGAGAGCACGCCCAACGAGGGTCTCTCAAATTTTGACATGTGGCAGTATCTGGGCCTTTCCTCGGTTCGACGATTCGACGCACCTGCCCCAGATCAAGCCACGTCGCCTCCATCCGCGTGAACGGATTCGGCCCAATGGCCCCTTGTCACGTGGCGAAAAAACCATGTCTCGAGATTCACTAATCGATGACGGTTCGTGTTCCCGAGGAGGTGGCGGTTCAAGTTCCCGAGGAGATGATGGAAACGGTGGTTCTTGTTCCCAATGGGACATCTGACGTCGGACCGTTCATTGGTATGATCGCCAGAGTTGGAGCGTGACATGATGGAATGCCAGAATCCGAGTACAACACGATGGATATCCACTCCTTTCGTCCGAAGCCATCGCCCATGCGGAGACGTTGGCCAGTACGACATCCGACTCAGGAGTGGGGGGGCATCTGTTGGGATATACCGACCGACCCCTTTTACGCCGACTCGCCCTTAGATCTGTCCGACCGACGTCCGACTTCACCGACCGCACCGACCGATGCCCGACTCCACCGACCGCACCGACCGACGACTGCCGACAGTAGCTGCCGACATTATCCAACCGAAGGTATGTTGATCGAACAGACCCATTCTGTTCCCGACTAGCCGAGCGACGGAGCCCAGATTACCAACTCACTGTCGGACGGGGGTGGCAGCCGACGTCCGACTCCCGCAATGCGCTAGACCAGCCGACGGTGTCCCCGGGTCTTCACCCGACGTCCCGCAGTCAAATACCGACGTATGGTCAGTCAGCTCCCTCAAATGCCGTACGACTGCTATGGACTGCAGTCCTGCCAAGGACATGCGACGCGGCCGCACTGGAGGCATCGTCCTGCCAAGAACATAGGACAACCCCAGCAATTTGACAGCCCACGGCGACTTGTCAGTCCGCGGTGACTCTGACAGCCTCCGGCGATTTGACAACTCTCTGGTTGTCTGCACCATTAATGGCGGGACCACGCCGCACTCTACTATAAAACGGGGAAGGCAACAGTGTTGAAGGGGGGTTTTTCGAAGCTTCTCTCTCTCTCTCTCCCTCCCTAGCTCTCTCCCGTTGAGTCCCTGATTCTTTTCTACTGTTGCCTAGTCTCCTCTCTGACTTGGCCGTTGGAGGGTCCCCGCCGAAGGCATCTCCGATCAGTGTGGACTTCTCTTGCAGGTGCTCGTTCCCGACGATTAGACGACGAGGAGATTGACCGCAACAGATCCTACATAGGCCCTAAGGCCCTAAGAACTGTCGATTGTCCTAAGCAGCTTGAGCATAACATGAAATAAGATTAAATCAAACTTGATTTAAATGAATCAAGCTTGATCTCATTTTTCAAGCTTGAGTTTGATCATAATGAAAGGAAAAAAAAAAAAAATCCAAGCCCGATCTCAATTTTCAAGTTGTAATTTCAAATCAAGCTTGCCTGCGTCACCTCTCTCTTCCCTTTGTGCAAGAAAAGTAGATTCAAATAAGGTTGATATCAAAATTGGCTCACTTATAGCAATACCAACTTCTCACTTTCCCAATTTAGAATCAACATGTGTGATGCACATGTGGATATATGGTAAGGTGGTCATAGACAACATAGTTTCATGTGTGAGTTACGAGCACAAGAAAACTAAGGAAAAGTTACACATGGAAATGATGTTTAAAAGATGTTACGTGAAATTTGAAAAATAGATTCAAGCTTTTTTTTTTTTTTGAAAAGTTTAAATCAGTGTTTCCTTAATCAAAAGAGTGCTGTAACAGTTAAATATACAACCCAAAATGGATTTACAATTACAAAGAAAACTAGAAGCTGAAAACCAAAGTGGAAACTAAACCCAAAATAGAGAACATATACACGTACAAAGCACCGAATTCAAAATGATACAACACCAGTAACAGGTGGCAACAGGACTTTAAAATGCTGCTTAGCCGCAATGCATCCTTCTGAATTCTGAACAGAAAAAAGAAACCTGCAGCCATAAACCACATCCAACATGGAAGATAGCCTTGCACATGAAAGCAATAATATAAAATGAAGCATCCCACTGATGAAAAGTGGATCAAGGAGCAATAGATAGACCATAAGTTGTGTAACGGTTGCAAACATACAAAGTTGAACCCAAAACAACATGTAGTTTGATAACGGAATGCATATATGTAGGCAAATCTTTTTGTTAATATCCATTAATGCTAACAGCTTGATCAAAGAAGGATCAGTATCACAGCCGGTGAAAGGATATTGTACCATTCTTGATTTGAAGAAAAAACAGGTTTTCCCCATCCATCAACTCCATTATGCATTGAGCAAAGTCCAGTAACCAGGAATGATGAATTGAAATAGATAACCAAGATGAAGAACAGGTCATGCCGAGCAAAGTTCATCAAAACTATGACTATAGAAAGCTTCGACATATGAAATGAATAAATAAGTCTTGACAATATGTATATACATTCTACCTGTTGAGAAACAAATATGACAACAACAACAACTCCAATAGGCATGTATACGTAGCCAAAGGGAACACAAATAAATTTTTATCAGCAATATATAGGAGCCTCTTGAACAAATACCAGCCAGCAAATAGAATTCAATTTAGTAGATGCATAAGACATATTAAGCCAATCCATGTAGCAGCCATGAAAAGTGAAACCAAGTGCATTCCCAAATTTAGTATCAGTAATAGAGTTTCACCATAAAAACCATGTCTTAGGAATGCAATGAAATAGGCATCAGCCTTCAAAATTCGGACTAAGTCAGGATGCTGATTCAAGAGATTAGAATCAAAGGAAAAGTCCCTTGACAAAGCATGAGTAGCAGCCCAATCAGCCTCTTGATTACCATCCCAGCATATATGCGAAATTTTAGAAGTATGAAATCTAGTATCCAAAGAGAAAGACACATCTTGTTGTCCTGTAAACTTTAAGCAGGGAGAAAACAACAGAGGAATCCCCTTTAATCCAAACCTTTTCAGTATGGAAATGAGTGACAAGATATTGATGTCTAACCAAGCTCCAATAAGCTCTGCAAAAGGAACTAAGGAATGTGAAAGAAGCTTACCACCAATCATGAGTATAGACCCATCATGATTCCTAATGATAAATCCACCTGCACCTCGATGCCAAGTGACTGCCCCGTCGAAATTAACAGTGTGGGGGCATTTGGATCGTAACCAGAATTAGATTGGGAATCGGAATCGGAATGGCTTGGAATCGGAATCGGAATAGACAAATCTCCCAAAGTGTTTGGTTCGTGACCGGAATCGGAATCGAAATTGGAATGAAAAATTGAATCCATAGAGGAGAGTAGAGATTGAATTCTATATAGATTGATCCATTCCCATTCCACCCCGGAATCGGAAGCAGAATGGGACTCCTCCCAACCAAATGGTTGGAATGGGAGTCATCCATTCCGATTCCAATTTCAGACCTCCACTCCCCCAAACCAAACATCTCTTGAGCGTCTCCAAGGGAGGAGGTATCCAAGAAATTAAATTTGAAAATAAAGGATACTGAGCATAGGATTATCCTAGTTTCTTAATTGAGAATTTGCTATTTGTGAAGAAACATCAAAAAGAGAGAATTGATCATTATAGAAGCAAGAACAAATATAAAGCAGATGCAATGGATGAACATATTGGGTCTGAAAAATTCTCTGCTTCTTTATCTGTCAAATGAGCGATGCCATATATACAGTAAGAGCTTTATCCTTCTTTCCTACCCTGGAGCTTGATAGACATGCAAACCAGTCCAACGAGGAAGAAGAGATAGGGCATCCAGAATGCTATGACAAAAGGAGCCAACATTGTTGTGCAAATACATAAGTAATAATTGCATGTTGACAATCCTCAACATAAGTAGCACATAAAACACATTCAATAGAATCAAAATGCAAAATATGTCAATATAACAGCAATTTCTTAATGGATAATCATTGCCAAAGAAGTTTCCAACACAAATATTTCATTTTGTTTAGGCGCACACAACTGCTAAATCCATCCAACGTAATATGTAAATGTAATAGAAGGAGACAGAATTAAAACAGCTGCAATATCTTTAGAAGAAACAAATAATGATCTAGACGAAGCCCAACCTAACTGATCAAATCAATTAGCTTATGTAAGGGGCATGGAAGCAATTGCGGTCATCATCTCAATATTAATAAAGGAAGCCAAAAGAGAAATGTTCCAAGTATTATTAAGTAATATTAAATCAGCCACTGTGTAAGCTTCTAAATTAACATCCACATTAATAAAAGAGGGCCAGCGACATAATGGCATATTAGATAGCCAAGTATCCATCCATCCATTTATTGTGGAACCATTATCAATCAGCCACATAAATTGGAATTCGATTTGCTGCCTAATAACTACAATTTTATGCTAAATGGGAGAGCAATGGGTAGGTGGTCAATAAGCAACCCAAGAATGATGAAATCTATACTTAGAATAGACTAGTTGAGTCCATGGAGAAAAGGGTTGCAAACCAACTTGGTAACCAATTTTCTTAAAAAAATAGCTTGCCTTTGATGAAGTGAAAAAAAGCCTAAACTACTAGCCTTTTTAGAGGAACAAATGGTGCCCCAAGAGATTAAATGAACACCCTTTTGAGTAGTGGAATGGCCTCAAAGAAAAGTTCGAAAGTCCTACCCAATGTAATCCAAAATAGAAGATAGAACAAGTAGAGATGCCATCGCATACACAGGGATAGAAGCCAAAACAAATTGTATGAGTGTAACCCCCCCCACAAAAGATAGAGCTCTCTATTTCCAAGCTTGAATTTTGTTCAAGATTTTTTTAGTAATAAAGTTAAAATCCCTAGGGTGCAGTCTAGAATTAGAAATAGGGACACCCAAATATTTTCAAACACCTCGATGGCGAGGCATACCAAAGATAGAAGCAATTGTTTGTTTAATAGAAGGAGTGGGTGCTGGGCTTATGACAATAAAAGATCTCGAGATATTTATCGACTGTCCTGAATAATGACAACAAGCATCCATAGGCAATTTAAGAGTAAGAACGTCACGAACCTTTGCCTTAGCAATAAAAAGACAATCATCAACAAAAAAGAGATGAGAAATATGAAGACCATTCCTACCAAGAATATAAGGATGGAAAAAATTTGATTGAACTGTAGCTTGTAAAGTAATTGAAAATATCTTAGAGCATAAGAAAAAAGAAAAAGGGACAACAGACAATCTTGTCGAAGCCCACAAGCCACTGAAAATCAGTCAATAGGTAAGCCATTTACAAAAATGGCATATTGAGGATGAAGCACACAAGCAGCAATCCAGTTAATGAACTGACCATGAAAATTAAATTGCTTGAGAACACTTAATAGAAAGCCTCATTGCACTTGATTATAAGCTTTTTTCATATCAATCTTAATCATTAGAAGGCTCTGAAAAGTCGAAATATGAACCAGAGAATGCATGATTTCCTAAGCAACTAAAATATTTTCTATTATGGATCTACCCCCAACAAAGGCTCCTTGATTAAATAAAATAAAATTAGCCATCAAATGTTTCATATGATTAAGAAGTACATTTGCTATTATCTTATATATGGTACTATAAAGACTGATGGAGTAAAAATCAGAGGGCATAATAGGATGTTGAACCCTAGGTATCAAAAAAAGAAAAATATGTTTCCATAAAGGTAACATAGATAAAGTATGAACAAAGTAAAGCACAGCTCAAACCATATTTCTGCCTACAATATATCAAAACTATTGAAAGAAGGAAGCCGAAAACCCATGAGTCTTGGAGATTTATCAGGATTCATAGCTTGCAAAGCATAAATTACCTCTTCTTCAGATGCAGAAGAGATAAGATTTTATTGTTGAATAAGAGAAAGAGATTTTAGATGTCTGAGAGAGCCATATATAGATCATCAAAAGATTGCATCAGATTGCATCTAACCTGAAAATATTGAAAAAATGTATTATGAATCTTAGATTTCTCAAATATCTACTAACCAAAGTCAGATTTGAGGACAGAGATACGATTACACCTTCTTCAAATAATGATGATCCAATGAAAGAATTTAGTGTTCATATTTCCTTCCTTTAGCCAATGTATCTGAGATTTTTATTTTCAATAACTCTCTTACATGGATAATGTGCGATTGTATGCTTAGAGAAGATGAAAAAGAAAAATATGATCATTATAAGATAGAAATCTATTTTGAGATTCAATATTCTGTAAAAGAAGAATCTGATTATACAAATCTTCACCTTCCTTGAATAAATTACGCATTTTGAATTGGCTCCATCAATGATCTTTTATTTGAGTTTCAGTAGAAGAGAGAAAAGATGCTTAGAAGGCAATAGATCCTCATAACCCTTCCAGTATCTATGAATCAGATGATGAAATTCCAGATAGCATTTCTAGAATTTAAAATATCTAAAAGGAGGATGCAATTACTGATTATCAGTTTGAACTTGTAGGGTTCGATTATTAAAATACAACGAAAGCAAAAAAAATAGATTTCAAAATTTTATAATGAAATTTTAAACAATCAAATCCTAAACCCAAGATATCCTTGATGATCAACAATTATATGGGTATATAAAACTAGGTATGGAAGAATACCTGTAACGTTACATCTAAATTTTGGTAGAGTTTTTACTTGACGCTCAAGTGCATGTTCACCCTCCAATGGTAATCCATATGAAAATTAGGTCAAGATTTTAGCTCCTCACATATTGATTCCTATTGATCAATTCTTCTAAAGAATTCGATCAACCTGTCCTGGCAATAAAAATATTATAACAAGTGCTAGCCCTATTGCCTATCCCTCAAGCTTCCTTTCTGACTTCTTTCTTCTCTTTGATCTTTCTAATCTCTTGTCCTAAAACAGACTTCTTGTCTTTAGGAGGACCTAGTCTTAATAAGGGAAGAAAGAAGATATTCAAACCCCTTAAGAAAGAATCAACCTTTCTCTCTACCTAGCTTTCTTTTTCTTCCTTTCTTACCTCCTTGTCTTGCTTATTTCTCTTCCTAAGCCCTTATCTTAAAAGCAAACCTCTTGTCCTAATCTAGACTTGGTCTTAACAAGGGAAGGAAGAGGACTATTGGGACAATGGTGGAGTAGATGTAAGAAAGAAAGGTTTGTTGGATGGATGAAAACCCCGGGCGTGTGCTACCTATTTATAAGTAGTATAGAGTTGCAAGACCACTTGATCTCATGCCCATTCAAATAATCTCATGTCTCCTCATCTATCTCACGCCTCTCAGCAAAAACCCACATCCAAAACTAATTTAGATAAGATTTAAACCTTATCCAAACCAAGAGACGCCAAGAGGAGTCGGCTAGGTGGTTGTGCGCACCACATAATTTTTCTCCAATAAATAAAAATATGATTAAGAGGCAAAAAAGCTCTTCTGTATATCTTAACTACCTAAAGCCTATGCCACTTTTTTTTTGTCAGGGTAAAAATTATCGAAAAAACTTTAGCAAGTGGAGCTCCTCACCATGAGGCGCTACTTGGACTTTGGCGCATAAGGGAAAGCTCACGTGCTAAGAGAGAAACTCTCTGGGACATGGAAAGCCTGAAATGATGTGCTAATAACCTTGGCTCAACCAGCAAAGGGTTAATCCAAATTAAAATCAAAACAAGCTTAGGTTTAATTGGGTTTAATTAGCCCAAACAGGAATCAATTTGGAATCCGATTCAAACACAAGAGCTAGGGTTTGTAATATGTGCAAGCATATTCATCTTGCAAATTTTATTTAATCCAATTAGACTCTTGATTAATTTTGTTTTTATGTGTGATCCATTGGATTTCACATCCAGCCAATAGTTGATCCGGATGCAAGTTGATCTGATTTAATTAGAATCCAATCTAACCGATTTAGATCCAATCGAGCTAACTCAATTTCAATAATTAGAATCCTTTCTAATTGATGATCGAATTAAACTCTTTAATTTAATCAAATCTATCAGACAAGATTGATGTCTAGCAATATATCATATCTACTCAAAAGATATAAAATTTTGATGAAAATATTAAAAATATCTTTTTGTGGCAAGTTATCGTGCAATTAAATCCTATAATCATATTGCATCCCGAATATGACTATGAACATGAAATCTTGTCAGATCTAATTTTATATTTATATTTTTTTAAGTATTATAATGATGATTCGATTAATGAAATATTAGAAATACTTTCTAATTTTTATTCTATTTTGATCCAAAACTTCTCAAATTATCATCTAATTAGAGCAACTAGGATGCGCTCTCCTCTTATCAGGAGTGATCGATTTCATGTTGACCTTCTCACAATCTTCATATATAATCCATCATATCCAGAACATCCTGTACATGACTAAATCATGAATGAGTATAAACCAAAATAAAGATTCATGTATACAAGATTTTATTGTAGTGTCAGATCAAAGAATTACTTGCATAACTCTCACTAAGAGAAACATCTTCTGACAAGTAAGTAAGACTCTATAAGATGTTCTCAAGTCGGATCAATTCAGTAAATTCATTCTCTAATGAGCACCCATATCCTTATATTAGTGTCTCATATAAGTGATTGTGAGATCAATCACCCTCTCCATTGAGTATGTATAGGATGTGCCAGTCTTTTCGAAAAAATTAATTCTTAACTCAATAATCTAATGACTGAAAATATTTTAGATTAGTATTTTAGGATTTTAGATCTCACAGGCATGATCTCATCATAGCCCTTTGCTCTAATCTATGGGATTCATCATAATCTTATAAGATGCAACATATGATGAAATATAAATACCTTTTATTCATAAAATATTAATTACATAAGTCAGAAAGATTAAAGAACAATTCATCAAAATATATATTTCGATTGATTTGTAGGATATTATTCTTTCAGAACTAAAAGCAATAAGGGATAATAATCAAATGCGAACCTCATAAGATACTGAATTCTAAAATTAAGAAACAAATTAAGCCAACTATTTGATACAAATCGACAATCAAGTTGTTCTTATACCCTTGATACTCCATTTTGGTTATTGCACTAGGCATACTTAGGATCATCAAATCCTAAATCAATCAAGCCATTTGAAGATATAAAACTTTAAATTCCCTAATATCTCGATCAACATGGAAAGACTTACCTCTCGCTTTATTTTGAGAATATACAAGATAATTAAAGTCTCCTAAAAGAAGAGTAGGTATACCTAAAGAGAGAACATGAGTAGCCATATTCCAAAAAGATCGACATAACAAATCATAAGTATTGCCATATACCATACCCAGAATCCAGGATAGAGACTCACAAGAAGAGATGATGCCAAAACAAACTTGACGATCAACATGGATAAAAGTAAATTTATCAAGATCTCGATGCCACATTGCTATAATACCATCAGACAAACTCTTAAAGGGAATTATATAGACCTCCCAATAAGGATCAAATCAATGCTAAATTCTAGAAACAATATCAAGATCAACCCTTGTTTTTAGAAAACCACAAACATTCGGTCTATATTTATTTAGCCTAACTTAGGATACTTATGAAATGAGTACTTAGTAGCACCTCGGCAATTCCATGTGAGCACCTTCATGGGTCTAAAGGAAGAGCTGTTCTCCCATTCAAAAAATACCACAAGAAGCTAACTCTGTAGATTGACTATCAGCAGTAAAAGAAGTGAGATGAGATTTTAGTTGAGAAACCAATCCTTCATGATTAGTTGAAGCTGAAGGAGACATAAAACATTTCAAAACTTAAGTATCTAACATAAAAGTGGCAGTCAATGGAGACCCATCTAGCCATTTAGGATTGGTCACCACTAGCCTCCAAACTTCCTTCTTTACTGGACTATTTAAGCACAAAACTAGAGCATTAGAAACTTTTGGTGGAGCTTCAATACTCAGTTGCTCCTTACGAACAATAACTTTTATTTGTGGAGGAGAAATTGAGATTGATGATCTTGCAACAGAAGATGAATTAATCAATGATTTTTTTCTTTTCTTCTTAGGATTGGATCCCTCAACTCGAGTAGAGCATGAGGATCTTAGAAGAAATACATCCATAGGAGCTGCTTTAAATGATAGAAAATCCTCCTCTGAAGCCAATGGTCTGAATCCAGAGCTCCCAACATCAGCCTCAGGGGGCAAAGATCCCATCCTGGCCTTGGGTGAGGGCATAGCAGTAGTTTTTTTAGAAGTAAGCCAAGGATTACCTAAAGTTGCAACCCCAAAATTAGTAGAAGAATGCCTTGCATTTTTACTTTGATTGAGAGGAGATACTGGTACACGAGCCACTCTGATCCAAGGTTCATAAAGCATCGAATTGTGAGTTTATGCCTTATCCTTATATTTAACAGTAACTCCTATATGTCCATAGATATAGCATATATCAAGTAAATCTTCATAGATAAATATCTACCATATAATCTAATCATTGATGAGTAGTTTAGTACCTGAGCACACAGGGCTTCAAAGATCCAATTGTATACATACTCTGGCAAAATCTAACAGAAAGAGTTAGCCATCCAAGGATCCATAAATTTAGGTTTGCCAAATTTAGTAGCAATCTTCAAAATTATATCTTTCTCCCAAGCTTTCAAAGGCAAATTAGAACGATGAAGTCAGACATTGACCTTTTATATGGAGTCCTTGGAGGGTTTGAAGCTTGGTCTCCAACTGTCAATTGCTAGCAATTGATTAATCAACGTCCAAGGATTAGATTCCAGCACTCTCAAACGAATTTTCTTAGATGACAAACAAAAAAAAAAGAAAACTCTTAGATAAATGGGTTACTTGAAAATCATCCTCTACTTACCATCGATTCTTCATTTCTCACTATACAAAATCAAGAAGAAATTCTTATCCCAAAAACTTATCCATCACAATCAATTTGCACTTTTTAGTAGTTTTTTGTAATTCTTCTTCTGAAAAAATCATCAATTCAATAAACTTAGCTTCCAAAGTAGAGATATTATTATCGATGGTCGAGGCATCTCCCATCAGAACCATCTTCGGTCTTTAACAACCTTGGCCCACGACTGCCTCAAATCTGGCGTATAATATGTTAAGTTCTTTGGCACCAAATAAGAGGATGAAGAAGCTATCCCCTTGCCCTTTGAAGATCCATTTGTTGGCCAATTAGACACCCCATCGGTGAAGACCCTAAGATCAGTATCACTCAGAGCCTTCTCCGATAGCAAAATCTCCTTGGAGGAAGGGGACAATGAACCCTATTTTTAGAGCCTTAGTGTACACACAAGAGTTTGCTTTTTATAGTATGATAGATTTCTAGATCGCATTCTTACCACACACCTTTCCTAGCTATAACAAAGAACAAACTCTCAAAAGTAGCTTTCGATTTTAGTATTCACTATTTTAGTTTTTGATACATGAGAATAGCTTCAAAATTTCAAAATACCCTCTCCATCTAAAATAGCTAGTTTTAGATAGTATTAACAAGGCTTTCACATGAGGAGCATATAAATAATATTATAGAGAAAGAGGCTTCTCTATCACTAGTTTCACATAAAAAGAGATCATGTGAGGCTTGAGTTTGGTAACACAGTTAAATGAAAGTAGAAAACATGGTAGGCATTTTCATACTTTTTGTCTTTTTCCTGCTAATAGCCAATGTAGAATACTAAAATTGAAACAAGGGTCATTATTCATTTAAATTTGTTTTTCAAAAATAAATATTTTCTTTTTTTTTGGACATCATATCCAGAATTTTGTCACTATTGCATATAACTCGTCTAATCTTAGTTTATATATCGATCTAGATAAATTAAATTATTTTTGCAATATACCAATCCATTAGCCCATCTTCTTCTCTATAAACTATAGATCTTAGTTAACTAAAGATGCTAAAAGCAAAATATTAAATTATATGAGATAGAGGCGTCCTAATTTCTCAATAGAGTGGAATACCTTGCTATCTCACCCTATCCCAATAATCATCAAGATCAAATATCATACTAGTATCCTCCTTTTCTCTCTCCCCATTTTTTTTTCATCTTTTTTTCTTCATTTTTTTCCTTCTTCCTTTTATTCTCTTTTCTTTTTCCTTTTCTTTCTTTATTTTCTTTTTTTCTTCATTCATTCCTTTCCTTCCCTTCTTCCTTTCTTTCTTTTACTCTATTTTATTTTTTTTCTTTTTTTCTTTCTTTCTTTATTCTTTCCTTTCTTTCTTTTCTTCTCTATCCCTTCCATTTTTTTCCCTTGTTCTTCTTATTTTCTTCCTTTCTTTTATTCTTTTATTCTTCTTTCCTTCCTTTTTCTTTTTTTTTTCTTCCTTTCTTTTTACTCTATTTATTACTTAATATGGAATTATGACAATCACCCTAAACCAATCTTATAAAGGTCTCATTATGAATTATCTCCTATTTGAGAGGGAGGATGCACCCATTGTCTTGGATCCTATATGATCCTTTTAGATTTTAATCAATTATGATAACTCCCAACAAGTGGCCCATATGATTAATCAGGCTTTGACACATAGTAGACTTAGCTTTGGTACCACCTGCCATGAACTCACATCCTAAAAACTTATTTTTGTAACAACCTAAGACGTCGCCCAAATTGATTGGTGAAAGTTGTTATTAGGATTCCTTAATCTTTTATAAGAATCCTTAGCCTCTATAAGTATCCAATATCTAGCTAATGTATAGCTAAAACATATACCAATAAAAGTCCTCAAATATTTGCTCATATAGGCTTGGTGTCCTTGCTAGACTAAAGATCTATATCTAATCAAATCCAATAAACATCATAATTGGCTTGTGGTTAGCCCCAAATAGACCTTTTTAAGAATGTTCATAGTCTACATAAGCTATGGATTGTATCTACTCAAATATCATTTTTAACAACCTAAGATATCACTCGAAAAGGATGGCTAGAAAGTATTATTTTGGTTATTTAGTCCTACATAAGTATCCAAAATCTAGTCAATGCACACTATATAGCTAATGTGGGATTAAAAATATATCTACATGGTTTGTCATATATGTCAAGTCAATCCTCTATTTATGTCATCTCACCAATTTTTCTTAAACCTTAGAGCCAATGGAACAAAGCCACTCAATCCTCTTTCTAGTCTTTGGATTTAAGGCAACCTCACCTCTCATTTTTAATCCTAATTGTAGGATCATTTACCTCTCTTTATAAATACCCCCTCTCCTCTCCTAAAAATCTGATAAGAAATCTAGACGAGTAAATCTTAGAATAGGTTAAATTTTAGAAAATTCTAAGAAACTCTATCTTAAGCCTCTCTTAACTCTAGAATTCTCTCATCACTTCCTTCTTCTTCATTCTATTGAACCCAGATCCTACTTCTTCACTAGCCACTTGCCGAGGAACAAAAAAGGAACTTCAAATAAACATTTGGTGGCTACACCCTCCTCTCCTCTCTCTCTCCCATTCTATCCCTCTCCCTTTTCCATTCTCTTTTCTTTAGCCATGTATGCATATATCCTAAGAATGGATGGGAAGACCTATTATTATCGAGGACCTCTTCAAAGGAAAGATGATGGGATGCATCAATAGGATATTCTCTATCATTTAAGGAGGTTTGGTTGGGAGAATGGAGGTCTTAAATATGTGACTCTCATTCCAGCTACTTGGTTGGGGAGAGTTCCTTTCTATTTCTGATTCTAAGATGAAATGGGAATGATCTAATCTATCTAAAACTCAATCTCGCTCTCCCCTATGACTTCAAATTTTTATTTCTATTCCGATTCTAGTCATGAACTAAATATTTTAGTAAATTTGATCATTCAGATTCCCATTTCAATCGATTCCGATTCCGATTCTGATCACAAACCAACCACCCTTTTTATTAGAAGAAGAATCGGAATGACCAAATCCCCTGAAGTATTTGATTCATGATTAGAATCAGAATTGGAATGAAAATTTGAATCCATAAAGAAGAGTGGAGATTGAGTCATTCCTATTCCACATTGGAATAGGAATCGGACTCCCTTCAATCAAGTAATTAGAATGAGAGTCATCCATTCGGATTTCTATTTCTGACCTCCATTTCTCCTAATCAAGCAGTCCCTCTATTCCGATCTCGGTAATTGGGATAGGCTGTTTTCTTTAAACTTTACGTTGTGCCTAATAATGTCAAGCATTGCCAACTTGCCAGGTCATCTATCAGGATCGGTTCAGCAAACCAAACGAAACAAAGCACAAACCAGTGGAGCAAACCAACCCCTGGCGTTGGGGTTTTCAGAGAGGTCCGGTAATCCACCGGTCTACAAAGAACAAATTTCAAATGGACCGATTAAACGACACTCTCCCACCACAGAGGGGTCTCACTCTCCGAATCGCCAATTCTCAATTTGGGGGAGAGAAGAGAACTAGGGATCCCATCAAACGCTCCAAATGGGTCGATCTCTCATCTCTTCCTCACCAATTCCTCTGAGATTGAGATTCCCCCTGATACCCAAATCGTTTGCCACCGTCCCGCGTTCGAATGGTCTGCGACAGAGGAGGATGCCCATCCATGAGAAACCCCCGAGGAATTCCCTGATCAGGGCGATTATATCCGAGTTTCCCAGCAAGAATCGGTACTCGAAGGTCGGAGCGGAGTCAACGGGGCCAATCCCTGCGGCGGAGCTCCTCCAAGTGGTGGAGACCGCTGCCAAGACAGGCGCAGAGGTTGTTTGATTTTTCTTTTTCGTGTAATTTGATTAGCTTCTTTTTGATGGGCAGATGGAAGTCCACTTCGTCTTGTGCTGAGTATTTTCTGTTTGATTGCTATTCTGTGTTGGACATCGTGGATGTCTTCTTATTTGAGAAAGAGTGGAACGTTACTAATAATCAGGCTGTTCTTTAATATCTACCTAAATCCCTAATCTTGTTTTCTTTTATTGTTTCAATAATTTTTTCTCTTTGAAATGATTGATGTATACAAACGCTCTTACACACATATATTATCCTTTCTTGCTTCTCTTTAAGCAACTATTACTTTTCGCTCTTTTTTATAACTTGAATTAAAATTGCAATGCCAAAGACACGAAATCTCATTTAAATTATCATGTAACATTGCTTACAATCAAGTTAGAATTGTAATTTCTTAAATAACTTCTGCATTTTTTTGGTATAGCAAACAAGAAAAATCTCCACCCCCCTATTACTAGGGGCCCCTTATCATAGAAAGATAGGGAGGCTGTCCTAGGGATCTTGAGTGTTGATGTTGCTTTGCTCGTATATTTCATGTTTGCTGCTTTTGATTTTATGTGTGGAGCTGGTCATAATATATACTCAAAACTCTAAATGATCATATTTTGTAAGCTGACATCATGTATGTGGGATGTGGCCAAGGATTGAGATATCACATTCCAGTCGAATGTCAGACTAGAATTGGCACCATGCTTAATGTGTTGTGTTGGGTCACCCCATGCCCGTGTTTGGCATGCTTGGCATGCATTGACATGATGGCGTGCCAAGCATTGGCAGTAGGGCCGGATATGGGCCGGGTTGGGCCTAGCCCGAAATATTTTTTCGGGCTTTAGGCCGAGCTTAGGTCCGAAATTTTTTTAAAAATTCAGGCACGAGCTTGGCAGGTCCAAAAATTTTTTAAAAATTCAGGTCGGAGCTCGGCCTGAGCTCAAGCTCAAGCCCAACCTGAACCCAATCGGTCCTGCCCGAATTACTTATTTGGATAAAATATTGGGTTGGCCCAAACCTACAAAAATGGAAGGATGATACATAAATAAGAAAGTAAACAACAATCTAACAGTTCATGAATATGCCGTCGGACATTCGAACTAAGGCTCTTCGAGATGACGAGATTTGCTTAAAGTTAAAACCAATTAGTTAACTGGATAATTGGAGAGGGATCGGGCTAACTTATGACTCATGTTAAATGGCTAAACCCACTTGGCTAGGGATCGAGCTTGGGCCAGATATTTGGGTTGTTGATTGAGCTTGAATTCGGGCTCGAGCTCAGGCTTGGGTCGGGCCAAGGCTGTGCCAAAAGTATATCCGAGCCCAGCCCGAAAGACAAACAGGTCCTATAATTAGACCCAAGCTTGGCCTGAACTATTTCATGCCAAGCTTGAAGCCCGATTCGAAGTCGGGTAGGCTTAAGTCCAGTTCTAGCCCTAATTGGCAAGCAGCCATGCCATACCAGTAAGTTGTAGGCATGGTATGCACCTTTCCATGCATACTGTGCTAAGAGTAACTTTAATGCATCAACGTGTCTTATGAACTTTAATAAACTTTAATGCATCATGCTATGAAGAAGACGAAAGGTGCTGCATTTTAGACATTAGAATGTTAGACACACCCCTGCTCAAGTGTTTTTGTATGCTAACCGAATGGAAGTATAAGTTTCTAAGACATAAAAGTTAGGAGAAGAGAGCTTGGAATGCTTTAATCTCATCAGGTTCACACTATTACTTTGAGTTTTGTTATAGTCTCTTAGTTAAGACACCATTAGTCCCCTTAATAAAAATATGTCCATAAAGAAGATTTACAACTTGCAAGTAAGGTTTAAGTTGTTTCTTTTTCTAGGCAATATGAGACTGATCAATCATCTATGTGTGTGAGTCCCCTATCCTTGGGTTATAGAGCTCTTGAAGTCAGCCATCTGACAAGGTACTATTTGCTATTTCAATGTTCTTGTCCAAGCTTGTGCAGTTTTGCCTTTTGTGCAATTCATCCTTGGAGTCATGGTTTTTAAGAAATTGTTTTCACGAGTGTTGATGCTACCTATATCTATATGGTTCATGTCAAAGTACATTTATTTCTTTTTCTTATCCGTAAAAACTTTTGCAGGTTGTGATGGAAGCTGTTAACAAGCCTCGCAATATTAATTATAAGGGAATCACAGACTTGGTGACAGAGTAAGTAAAACTGTACCTATTTTGTGTGTAACCAATAACTAAAACCATATCTAATACTTAGACCATGCTTTCCTTATTTTTAATTTGCTCATTTTTTTCATCAGTTAATTCAATATATGGTGACAACCATAGGCTGAAATTTTAAGCCTGTTCAATCTGTATGACCAAACTTTTGTTTATCAACTTTAAAGTCCTTGTCACCTTTTTCATGTTTTCCCTACTTCCAAGAATATCTAACCTTTCATGAGCTTTTTACTGACTACTGCCTTATCATGTTATCATAATTTAGGATTTTACATTCTGGTTATGGAATTACTTTGAGAATGCTTCATATATAATTTTGTTCTGAAGTAGTTATAAAAGTAAGGTTTGGAACTTCAACTTCGAATCACGTTGTGGCCCATCTTTAGGCCAAAATGCTTATTGTTTCATTTTTTTATTTCAAGGGATTCTGGTTGAAATGGCTTTTGTCTAATTGATGTTTTTATAATTCGGTAATAAGAACAATGACATGAAAAGAAATTAACAAAGCACTTTAGGAAAAAAAAATTTATATATTTTTAATATGAAAATGACTATTTACAATTTGAATAGGTGACAAGTGCTTCAGATGCATACTTTATTTATGTAGTAACATTAGGGACTGATTTTTAACATCACTAATGTTCTCTAGCTATTGATAGAAATGAAGGATTTTATGCATTTAAGATAAAACATGGATACTTTTATGTTAAACATGCATCCTGAGGTAATCGGACTAGTTTCATCTGAAACAGACCAAAATGGATCACAAGTCAGAACAAGTACTCCATTTTCCCATCTTTGTCAGTATGCCAAAACTAGATATAATATATCTGGGCTAAAATTTTAAACCTATGTCCATCAAGAACTAAATTGACCATGGACAATGCACAAGAAAAAGGAAAGAGGTTTTCACATTCATGCCATCAACATCATTGTAATAAGAGAAAAAAAATGAAGATCAATAAGAAAGAAATGAATAAGATATCAAGAACTAAATCACATAAAACGCTCCTAGAATTGTCTACAAACAAGATGCTTAAAAAGTCCAGATATCGATTTAGCGCATGCTGTATTCCATAAATCTGGAAGTTGGATTCCTTCTCCCCAAGATCCTAGTATTTCTTTGGTTTATATATTCCCCTCTACGTTGCATTTGGAACCACATTTTTGACCTTTGAAGCATCATTATCATTAACAAAAAAGGATCTAGTTTGCAACAACGATAATGCATTCTGGAAGAATATGCATGTGATTCTTTCTTTTGATTTTGGAATATGTACTGCTATAAACCCTAGTGAAACTTTAGCATATTCAGACTCTTAATGAAGCATTTTTTTATAAGCCAAAATCCCCCTAATAGCCCTAATAGAAATATCCCTTTTTCCACAAAATCATTCACTTCTATCCTGTTGATTGAGGCTGGATAGCGAGTAGCAAAAGTAAGCAAAGCCTGCATTTCTTAGTCCTTCAGGTCCAGCCATGCATAAGTAGATCCCTCACGATCTTGTATCACGTTGTGTTGCTTTAGGGTGAGTATCGACCTGTTGAAATTTTATGTTAACAAGATACTTGATCTAAACATCTTTGATATCCTTTGATACAGACGCTTGTCAAGAAAATGGCTTTAAAAGTGTTTATTTACTGAAGTCTTTGCAGTGCATCAATATATCTGGCATTTTGCTTTAGTTCTTGCCATATGATGTGATTTTTCTCTTTAATTGATCCATTCTGGTTTTTTTCTGTCTCTTTTATTTTCTTGATCATTTGGTTTGTGACTACTTATTCCAGTCTATGATTAATGTTGCTCAACACTACACTGCTTATTGATTTTCTGATTGTTAATAAATGCCAATTTCCAAACTACTCTTATAAATAGGCCAGGACAACATTTTATTTATTTTTACCATATCACTTGCAGCACAGATAGAATGAGTGAATCAGCAATTTTAGAAGTTGTGAAAAAGAACTTCAAGGACCACCTTATTCTTGGGGAGGAAGGTGGCCTTATTGGAGACTCGATGTCAGACTATCTATGGTGCATTGATCCTTTAGGTTTGGTCCCTATGAAATTGCCTTTATAGAAAGTATTTTCATCAAATGAATATATAAATATATTAATTTCTTTTAAACAATACTGAAAATTCCAGATTGCATGTGATAAAACTAGTTTTCTGTTGTTTGTCAGAGAAATGGATTATTTAGACATTGCAAAATGCTATGAACAGTCTTTACATTCTCTTTAGTTGTTTTTTTGTGAAATAAATAATTGTCTGGCTATATCTTCCGTAATTAAAGAAAGGATAGAAACTATCTTTGTCTACAGCTCAAGTTACTGTGTAGATAACTCAGATCCAGTGTTTGATTTCATCTTTCAAGTAACTTGGTATCCATCATGTAGTTGCAAGTATACTTGTGGACCCAGATGCATTATATTGACCAATAGCAAAAATGATGCTAGGTCATGCTAAAATAGTTGGGTGTGTGAGAATTGTTATATCAGAGCAATTTATTTTGAGGTGTTGTTGTAAAGTTTATGATGATATATAAATTATTAAGTTATACCATCTTATGCAAATTGCTATTAATAGAGTTATTAATGATCATGTAATATTATTAATTATATTAATAATACTATACAAAATATATATGACAGTAGATTAATATACAATATACCAATAATAAATTTATGTATTAAATTCTTCAATTTATGGAGTAGTGTTATTATAATTAGATGCATTATATCTTAATATTTTAGGATGATATTTGCATAAATTTGTTTAAAAGATATATAATATCTCCATATATTGATGCAAGACTAAGGGTTGACCTCTGTTGCATGAGAGGGCCCAATGAAAAGTTTCAGTTAGGTCCTTTTGATCAGTTGTTTGCCGTTCAAGGTCCAAAAACAACCAGCAGCAAACGAACTTTTGATTTCTACGTAAATAAAGTCTCGAACAATCCTGCTCTAGGGTTATATGAATGGAGAATAGCAGAAATAGAGATTCAGGGCAATATGGACTTAATTGAAGATCTTAAAATCATATTTCAACAAATAACGTTAGCAGATTTAATCAGGCAGAATCAGTACCTAACAATCAAACAATAGAGACATTCAGATTGAAGTCCCCATCGATAAGATCTTAACACATTAAAGATGAACAGTTTCAATGCAGTGTTGAGTACTAACAAAAGATGTCAATGAAAAACTGAAAACTGAAAGTAAACTAGGAATTAAGAGCAAGGAACAATGAACAAAATGAGAAATCTAGCAGAGAAAGCAATGAGAATAAGAAGAGGAGAGTAGAAGAAATGGTGGAGACAATGGAGGGAAAAAGCTGGCTCACAGCCTTCTTTTCTTCATAAAATCTACAAGGGCACAATTCTTTGTAGCAGGCCCTTTTTGGACTTTATAGACTTCAGCCATCCCCTAGAACTCCCTACTATTGATCCTAGGGGTGTCTTCTACTTCATAAATGAAGAGAATCTAAAATGTAGGTTTTAAAAGCTTTTATTTTGACTTCTTCTTCTTGTAGAAGCAGTTTTCAGATGATGTCACCAAACACTTTTTCTAGGAGGGGCTTTTTTGCTTTGAAAGTCGCAAAAATACTTGTATAAGCAATATCAAACATGCCCTTATAAATGTGGAAATAAATCCACTGAAATCTTCTAATTGATTAACCAACTTAGCCACCATTAGGACTCCTAACTGAATCCAACACTATGGTGGTCATTGTTCATGGTATAATGACATGTGAACAGTACCACCCTCTAATAAATTTCCAAAATTAATCTGAAAACACTGTACTGGAGCAGGAAATCAAAATATATCAATTAGATCAAGGTTTGCCGTCTTGGTACTAGACCTTATACTGGTACCATCCTATTATAGTGTCAGTATGCGGTATGGTACGAGACACTGAGGCATGCCAAAAGCCGGTATAGTACGAGACCGCATATGATATAGTATGCTCGGTATGGTACAGTACCGAATATGACAAACCTTGAATTAGATATGACATTGGGGCTGTTAGATGAAGTTCCAACTGTGCCTTGCTTCATGGATATTCCTTGCAGCAGGGTAAATCTCTAAAGTACCTCTATTGCTGCCCCAATTAATTATACTACTATTATGATATTTGCTAGATATTATTAATATCATCATTATTAATATGTAAAGCTTTATGGATTCAATATCCTAATATAATATAGTATAGCATAATGTAATTCTAACATTGTATATTATAGTATTCTCAGGTCATGACAAATTTAGCACAATTTTTTGTGATCGTAGAAGTTAGAGTAAGTTGGGAGACTAACACTTAAATGAGCTCCATGATGCAAAATATATTATCAATAATCACTCCATTAGTTTCAAGATTATTTTTAATGATTATCTATGTTTCTCTAATTACTAAATTGGATATTTTTGGACATGTATTCTGAGTTTGAGCTATCTTGCCCTGGATATCTAGATGGAACAACAAATTTTGCACATGGCTATCCCAGCTTTGGAGTATCAGTGGGAATTCTCTTCCGTGGGAAGCCAGCTGCTGCATCTGTGGTATTTGACCCTTTTTTCTCCAACTTGAACAATCAGTTGAAAAAGTTACTTTTAGTTTTCCCTCTTCATTACATAAATTAGAAAAAAATTGAAAATTGTGCACTATCAGGTATCCCTATATAAGTTCAGTGATTAACTTCTGTAATGCTTGGTATTTTTCTTGTTGGAAATTGTGCACCATGTGGTATCCCCATATCAATTCAGTGATTAACTTCCATGATCAATGCTTGGTACATTCAATATTCTTCTTTGCTTTAGCGTGATTTGGAGATGGGGTGACATGAAGATTTTGAAAGTGCTTTAAAAGTCAACTTTATATCCCTGTTGGTGGAATATGCCGTGATATTCTGTTTGTCATTTTCCTTTATTTTTTGTAAAGGTATCCTTTGTTTCATTCTATATGAGATGCAAGTTATATGAAATTTTAGAAAACTAAGGGCCTATTTCATATTTCTTTTGTTTACCATTTTTGTTTTTGAGAACCAAAGCAGAAAAATGTAGCGGACAGGACAACCACATGATGAAACTCTTTTGTTTTTTTAAATTCTTTATAAAATCTTCAGATGCTTTGGAACAAAGATTTATTGCTTTCAAAAATGAGTGAAAATAGATGCTGGAATTAGGCAAAGTTTTGTGCAAATGTTATCTGTCACATCAATCACCATATGGGATTTTTTTAATTTGTAGACTAATAAAACCACCAAAACAGCAACAGCGCCAACAAGCCCTAAAAATTTTGCTAGTGCAAAAGCATAAAGTTTGACAATAGTCTTGGCATTAATCATACAAATTATTTTTTATAATGTTAAAAATGTTTCAAATAACTTGCCCACTAACTAAAATTGAGAATTGTGTGGATGAATTAATCACAATATGGGGAAGTTAATGATGTATTTCAAAGAGTTACATATTCAGCATGAGGAGCAAATAATACAGTTAATTTTTGTTACTAAATGGACCTAAGATCTAGAAGAAGTTAATAAACTTCATTGCTCTGATCATTGGGATGAATCTTAGAATCTAATTCATGGGAATTTTGGCAAACCACTCCTTATTAGTTGTGACATTTATGGGAATGTGACTCCACCTTGCCTGGTCAATGTATGCATTTCCAGTTTACTTCTATGCAATCTGTTACATTTACGTATTTCTAGACCCTATTCCCTTTGTTTTTTCTATAAATACTTGTCAGTGCCATGACAATGATTTCAGCAATATTCCTTTTGTATCTTCTGAGGCATCTGTCTAATTGTTGGGCTAGTATGGTTGATGAAATTGATGCTTCTTTGCTCCTATTTGCAAAATTAATGCTCCGCATTTAAAGATTTATAATTTCTTTCAGTGCCAATTTCTTAGAAGCAACCAAGGTTTTACGTCCCGGCGGGATAGGAGTTGTCCTTGCTCCGTTCTTGTTAGAAAATGAGATCGGGACGAGGTCGGGACTCCGAAACTCATGCATGCAGGGAGAGAAGAAGAAAGAGGAAAAAAAAAGGAAGATGAAGAAAGGAAAAAATGAAAGAAAAGAAGAAGAAAAAGAAAGGAAAGAAGGAAAAAGGAAAGAGAAAGAATAAGAAAAAGAAAAAAAAAAGAAAGGAAGGGATAAGAAAATGAAACAAAAAGAAAAGAAAAGAAAGAAAGATAAAAGAAAAAGAAAGAAAAGGAGGAAGAAAAGAAAAAAAAGGAAAGAAATGAAAGAAGGGGAGAGAAAGGAGGATATTTATTGGGATGCATGACCGGGACAGCTGTCAGAACAGGACAGAACAATAGGGCGTCTTGTTCTATGAAAATACCGAGACATCTCCGTCCCATGGGATTTAAAGCCTTGGAAGCAATATTGTCCAAATTTATAGTTCTCCCTCAGTTGTGTTATCTTTATCTTCTAACAAATTTGATAGACAGACGAAAATTATCAAATAATGTCATTAGTGATGATTTCGAAAATTTTGCTACCGGTCATCTCAAGGTATTCAAATTACAAAAGAGAGAAGATATTGAATTTTTAGTGTTTATTTCTTTTAATATCTTTACTTAATTTTTTTACGGTGAATCACCATAAATCATGATATTATTTAGATCTAAACTCAAGCAATATGTCAAATGGAGGGGAAGAGAGGTCTTATTCAAACATGTTGTGATCAGCGACGAAACAAAGTGATTCCGAATTATATTGATGATGTATATCTAGCAATTCATGTTATTGACATGTAAAGATACGATTTGCTACACTTCGTTTGAATCTTACTATTAGTTTCTTCACTGCTTGAATATACGATGTCTCTTACTTGGAGTAGATTACATCTTCATCATATAGGTAAAGAGATGAAACTTGCAGGCCTGTGCATAACCTTTTAAGGTCGTGGAAAATACACATACACAGCTAAATTTTGACTAGCGGTTGTCCAAGTGCTAGCCAAAGCAAACATGCAATATTTTCTGCATTAGCATTTTTTTTTTCTGAATATATCGGGCCATTTGCTCAAAGTGCTCATTGATCATTTACAAGAATTTCCATACCCTGCAACAAATATGAGCCTGTTCCTAGCCTGAGCATCTCTGTCCATTCCACAACCTAGATACCTGATGGAACATATTCCAACAATCTGGCAAATGTTTTATGTGGAAGGATTGAATAGCAAATTTTAGGAGCAAACCTGCATATGTAACCCATGTTTTTACCACATTTTGCCTACTAATAGTCATTAAGTCTTAACTGGATCATATTTATGGTTGTGGGATTTACATCTCTCACCTTAAATATCTTCAGATCAAGTAACAAATTTGCCTATTTTTTTGAATGATAGTTTTCTTACATTTTCTGCCACTTCATATATAATGCATAAGCATTTGTTTTCTTTCTAAATAGATAATATACTTTCTTTCTGTAGGTAGAATTCGTGGGTGGGCCCATGTGTTGGAATACTCGCATATTTAGTGCGTCTTCTGGTAAGAGTTAAAACATACCAAGGAGATGAGAACGTTTTCTGTCTTGTGATGTGATATTTGAATTGAAATGGTTATTTTAATCTTTTACAGGTGGTGGAGCCTTTTGTAATGGACAAAAGATTCATGTTAGTCAGACTGATCAAGTAAATCACTAGTTACTCTGCAACTTTTGGTGAATCTTTAACGTGAGCTGTGGAAAGATTGTCTTTTTTACTGCACTCATCTAACATTTTTAAAACAAAACACACATAAAACTCAGGAATTTATTGTTCATTTTCATTCTTAAATCAGAAAAATCTCGATATCCAGTGGCAAGGTGAATTTTTTTTTCTACATGTGACATTCTTCACTGGTTTATGAGATCATGCAATATGCTACTTCTTGTTGTGATTAAACCAATTGCGGACCTGCAATGAATCTGGAACATGCCAAATTATATGAGTAAATATTCTTGTTATTTATCTTATTATACTTTGGTATTGCTGCAAATTTGGTTGCTCTGTCTTGAATAATTTGCATTAAGCATAAGCAATTGTGAAAGTGTATTTGTCATACTGTTATCAAATGACCATGTTTATCATACCTGACATTTGCCATATAGCCTAGAATTGCACTTTTATCTGCTACTTCTAGATTAAATTTCATGAGGACTAATCACAGTGATAGACATGTTTCAGCACAGGAGACAGTGCTTAATATCATAATTCTACAAATATCATGACTCATCCCTTTTTCCTTTACTAAGAACCTTTTTATTATTATTATTTTTTTTAATTTTTAAGTTTGATGCTTTGGTTCCCTGTAATATGCAAGCTTATTTAGGCGATGGAGCCTTTCTTAAGGGAAAGCAATTTTAAGTAAAACATTAGGATGCAATTTTTCTTTTTTTGTGGTTTTAAAAACTTTAAAACCGGGTTTTTAGGCTATCCCCTTTTCTGATGGCAAAAAGGGGAAGAATATGAGCCATGTACTTTGAATCCTTCCTAGCTCCTAATGTTGTTTGGACCTTCACCTTCTTGAATTTGATAATTGCCACTGGTTTTCTTCTTCTGTCCAATGGGAGAGAAACCTTCCCTGATCAATTACATATGCAGCTTGAGACTCAGTTCCTCAAAAGATTCTGTTAAAGAACGTGGATAGCTGATGCCTATATATATATTCTTTTCCAACAAAGAAATCTTCCTATGAAAGGACGAATTAGTGCAAACTTGATCTTTCTATTCTAGAAGGTTTTCTAGATTGTATATTGCTCATGGAAATTGTAATTTGCATTGAGGGTAAGACATTGTTTTGCTTTCTTAGGCTTTTTTCTTTTTGTCATCTTCTGATAACTAAACAGACATAGTAGAAGAAGCATTATTTTCGCTGTCGTTGAGGTGCTGAGGAAACTAGTGAATCTTTTGAAACTGCACAATAAGTTCATAAACCGAGCAACGGTGGGGTTGAGAGACAAGTGGTAGTGTTGTAGGATCAGTTGGGTGGTGGCAATATGGCAGGCCTTGGCACAACAGTAAGCTCCATCGCTATCTAGGTGTCATGGTTTGAAACATGGAAACAACTTTTCTGCATGTGGGGGTAAGGTTGCATGCATCTGACTCTTCCCGAACCCCACAGTGTCAAGAGCCTCTTGCATTGGGATGCCTTTTTATTGGGTGCCAACAACAACATAGGGCCATGGTGAAATGCCTACTTTAGGTAATTCTTATGGACCCTTTTAAAGTAAATCCTTGGGGAACTAGAATAATAATTTGAAGCAACAGCTAGCACAGTTTGGGAGTCTTTTCTGAAAAGAATGAGGAAAATAAAGGTCACCAACATGGGCCTTCACGGACATACAGGGAGGCAAACATTTCCTTTAAGCAGCTGGACATGAAGTGGCTTAAACTCCATATGAAAGTGCATCAGAAGCTGATAATTGACTTTATTGTGCTACTGCAAACTCTTATAAAAATATGGAGCATCCACTTTAATCGTCTGGAGCTCAAAACAGAACTTAGACATGACTCTGTGATTGGAGTTATCAGTTGACCTACTTAGTTTACTAAATATAACCATTAAGAGGAATGTCAGAGCTTAAATGCACCAATAGCATAGAGATAAGCTCCTAATTTGCCTAGTCAAGGAGACATTTGTGATGCAGGGAAAAGGAAAGTGCTCGATCAGTGTAATCAGATGAAAATCATTTTTTCAATTAGATTGGAACCAAACAACTTAGATACCATGTTCAATATTGTAGAGGTGGGAGGCTCTGAAATTGATTGATCAATATGGTCCTGCATTTTTATCAAGGATGCATGAAGGGTGAAATACCAAGCAGCTTGATGCTCAGATTGGCAAGTTCACCATATTTGGGTTTGACGAAGTATCAATTGATAAGAATGGAATAGTGAGGAACCATGATGTTACGTTGAGCATTGCATACTCAATAATGACCCAAGTTGATCATGTGGTGAAAATTGAGCTATATCACCTCTCGAGCTTTGCCTTGCTTTTCGCTGCATCTAATTCTAGAGGTCATTGATACATGTTACAGTTTTTAATGATGATTCTCTAGGTAGATCTTGCTGAGAAGATTTTATGCTATAATATTGTGGAGCTTGAAGCAGTGATGCATCTTTTACAATGATATAATATCGAGGCTATATCTAAATAAATTATGTTTCTTATATTAATAGGTGTGAAAACAACGCATGCCCTTATATCCTTATGTAATTGATGTAGGTAAGCAACCCTATGGGAATCATTCGCCCACACTAAATCAAATTAGCACAGTGAAAATACAACTAGAAGCAAGAACATGAACTAGAAACAAGAGAATTAAAACTAGAAGATTAAATGCTAAAAGGTATAACTAGAAGGTCTTTCACCTTCTTTTCATGTTGGACCTTCAACCTTGCACCTTTGGCCTTCACAGGGTCTTGACAGAAGATTCCTGACCTTGCACTAGCGTCTCCTCCTGAACGGGGGCCCGGCACCAGAACTTCTTAAGTAGCTTCTTACCATGCAATAATTGAGAAGAATCTTAAAAGAAAGGTTTATTAATATTTTCTATGATTCATTGATTGTAGTTGGGGTATTTATAGGATAGATCTCTTAAAGGCAATAAGCTTTTCCCAGTTCCTGTAGGATACAGTCACCTAAAAGAAAATAAAGAGATGATACCAGAAAATGATAGAAATAATTCCCTATATCCTTTTAGATTTCTAACTCACCCAACAGAATTTGCAGGAGCAAGATAATTCTGGTAGAAATAAAATAAAAATCATCCTTAAGTTAATAGGCCACGAAATGGTACTTTGGCAAAAATCTGGGACTTCGGCAGCACTGACATTGTCTTCGATAAAATGGCTATATTTTCCTCACCCGACCTTTGTTTTAGACTTTTGGGCAATTCAAGAAATCTTACTCGATGATAGACATGGTGGGAGTGGTTTTTCTGAAAATTTTGACTATGCTGATGCAAGTGAAGCTTCCTTTTGGACTGATGGGTGCTGGAATGCTTTTCCAAATGTAGCTATCTGTAAACTTCAAAATTTAAGCTTATTGGAAACTGTGAGTCAAGTTACAGTTTGTATTCTTGCTTGAAGAAATGCTTATCAATCTGGTGGTCTTCAAAGTGTGTCCCATCTTACCTGTAGATCTTTGTACAGATCTGAAGAAATTGGTCTTCCAGCTTTTTCCTACATAGTTTTCAATGTAGTCATGCTATCCTCTTGAGTTTTAGTGGCCTTCCATCTAATGTCTTGAGGCCTCGTTTTGGATGCCCAGAATTCTAGTTCAAGCATGTGGCAGACCGGCTTTTCGACTACACAGTAACAGTAGCATTTCGTATAGATATATATTGTCTAGGAAGTTGGCTTCATATGCATTTTGCAGTTACTTCATTTAGGAAAACTGTTTTTCCATAATGGTGATGCCAATTGTCTATGAATTTTGCCTCATAATGCTTTATTTTTTTTATTTTCAATCTAGAAAGTAAATCTTGAGAAGTGGTGCTGCCAATTTTTTGGCCACTATTTTGCCTAAAATTGATATATTATAGCTTTTGATAATATTTAGTCTGGTTGGCAATCATTTGATCCAGGAATAGATATGGAAGCAATCAAGGTTTTACGTCCCAATGGGATGGGGGGCATCCCAGCCATCCCATCCCATTCTTGTGAGAAAATGAGATCGGAATGGGCTCGGGACTCCCAAACCCATCAATGCAGGGAGAAAAAAAAGGAAAGGAAGGAAGGATGAAGAAAAGAAAAAAATGAAAGGAAAGAAGAAGAAACATGAAAAAAAAGAAATAAAGGAAGAAAGAACGAAAAAAAAGGAAAGAAAGGAAGGTAAAGAAAAATAAAGAAAAGTAAAAAAGAAAGAAAGAAAGGAAAGAAGAAGGGGAGAAAGATGGAGGATGTCCACCAGAATGCATGATCGAGACTGCTGTCGAGACGGAACGGAACAGTGGGGTGTCCTGTTCCTTGGAGAAACCGGGACATCTTGATCCCACAGGACTTAAAACTTTAGTTGCAATAGATGCTTTTTATGGAACTGCTAATTAGAATTTCAACTCTTAAGATATATGAAAAACATTATAATCTTGAGCTAAATGATGTTGAAGTGAGTTCCCTTGACAAAAGCCTGACAAGATATGTAGTGTTTCCAAGAATCTTTAATTCATTAGAATGAGAGTGTCAAGCTTTAAAAAGTCAAGGTTTTATATATCAGATGATGCTAGTTTGTACTTGGTGTACCATAAGGTACCATACTATAGGAAATCAGTATGACATTGGTATGGTTTGTTGTATCAGATTGTACCATCCTGTATCGGTATATACTGTACCATACTGTATTTGTAGTGAAGTGATACTCGGTGCAGGAGGGGTGTGCCAAGTGTCAGAGCCACAAATTACTCTACATAGATACTACAAGGCTTTTAGCATGGTAGCAGTATGGGTATCGAATCTGACGCTACAATCTGTGGGTGCAAGGGCTCAATATAATGTTGTACCAACACCTGGTGTAGGATTTTTGGTGCTATTCCAACTTACCACTTTTACCATGTGTCAATAGGGTGGTGCATTGTGCTCTGCAATACCAATATACCATACTAGTATGGGACTGGCATGAAACCCAGTACCAAGATGTAAAACCTTACAAAAATGTGAGTTCAGAGACATGTATGGGGAAAAAAATGCCACCACAAAGGAACAACTTACAGGCATGATAAAAAAAAGGGGAAATCAGATGACAATCATATTCTTGTGAGGTATCACAAATGCCTCAAATGATTTAGATGAAGTCAGATATGGAGAGATTCTTATAGAGATAACGTGAATCAATGAATATTGCTTTGGCACAACCTGCACCTCAGAAGTTATTCATTCTAATTACCAGTTATCACAGTCACAGGAAAACAAATAGCATTTTCTTTCAACAAGATAAACATAGGCAGTGTTTAAATGCAACAGTTTACATGTCATTTTTTCCACTCTTTTGCTCCCTATAATGATATGGCCAAACTCATTCTCTAGGTGGAACGTTCGCTCTTGGTAACTGGATTTGGATATGAACATGATGATGCTTGGGCAACCAACATGAATTTATTTAAGGAATTTACTGACATTAGCAGGGTAAGTGGATCTTAAGTTCTTAACCATTGTCCTGAAGAGAACACTATCATATATTTATTTCACTTCGTCCTGATTGTTGGATGGCATGTAAAGGGTGTGAGAAGACTTGGTGCTGCTGCTGTTGATATGTCTCATGTTGCTCTTGGTATTGTGGAAGCCTACTGGGAATATCGTCTTAAGCCATGGGACATGACTGCTGGTGTCCTGGTAATCTTATCTCTCTGAAGATATGTAGAAGACCAACTAAATACCTGTTTGTTGATTATAGCATGATGGATATTTCAGATCTTGCTTTGCTCCTATATGCTGCTCTTTGTCATGCAAATTACATCAGTAGCGATGAGCCTAACATGGGTTGCAAGCATTCTCTTGCCTATTTGGAGCTGCTTTATGATTTCTATTACAGAGTGTGTGCGTATTGGAATAGGTGACATCCTTATTAGTCAGACCATATTTTTTTTCCCATTGGCGACCAGCCTTCTATGACTATTGCCCTAAAACAATGTTTCCTTCTTGTACAACTGGCATGTATTTGGATCAACAATGTTGTCTTTTGGCATGTAATGATTACTTTCTTCTAGCTTACACTTCTGAAAGAAACATTTTGAAGAACATAACTCAAGGAAGACATCTGAGAGATGAGACCTGATACAAAACATCTCTTTAATTCTCATTCTGGTATCGAGCTCTTGAATATAGGCAGATTATATTTTGTATTAATCATCTCAGTTATGAGCTATGGAGTTCTTTTCATACAATTTGAGGTTAAAAGGAAACGTAAATAGAATGAATAAGATTCTCTGATTGTGGGAGACAGTGGCCCAACATCTTTGGGTAAATAAGTCCTGCAATATAAGTTAGTTGTTATCACAAAAACATCACATGTTATGTTCATGTACACTATTTGTATGTTCATGTACATAAATAAGTCCCTCAAAAGAAAAACATCACACAAACATTATGTTCATGTACACAATTTATATGACAGTAATCTCTGAAACTTGCTTGTGCTTAAATTGAATCATAAATCAAGAATTTCCAGGAGTTGGAATGTTGAAGTATTGTTCTTGTGTTTTAGATAGTTCTCTGAACAGGAGAATGGAACAATCAAATAATAACATTTAAGGTGGCATTATCTTCTGCTTCCTCCAAACCAAATTATTTACAATTTTTTGGATACTTCAGCTATTACTATTCCTTGTTTAAACGAAAGATAAATAGCTAAATTGTCTTAATAAATTGTCCAAGTGTGCTTCAATAGTGTTAAAAGTGTATGTACAAGATTGTGCAGTATGTGCTTTACATACTGTATGTCTTTCTATTTGTATTCTTGCATCATGCTAACTGCTCTGGCAGCCAGTGCACCATTGATATGCTATGTTGTTAATTTACATAAGATTGCTTTTCTAGATCATAGAAAATTGGAAAGAAACAAGCTGGAATAATTAGCAAAGAAGAGATTGCATAAAACAGTTGTTTTTGGTTTTGAATAATGCATTCAGGGCCTTTGCGACTCCAGTTCTGTCAGTTTGTTTCCTTTTAAAATTTCTACAATTTGTTAAGATGAATTCTGACAAGCTATTAAGACTTGAAATGCATTAAGACCATACTGCTAGCACATAACACCGACCAGCCAAGTGATCTGATTCTTCATTTCATTGATATGTTGTTTATTTTTATTTTCGTTGTTGAGGTGGGGGAGTTCTTTCTCATCAACTAGTCAATTACAATCCTTTTTTCTTGACATAAATAACATGTCAATCATCACTTGCATGGTAGGTCCTTCTGAATTCATTTATCCTCTTAGCCTCGAAAGTTAGGTTGGATGAAATTTCTTCGTTAGATGCATTAATTCTCATCCTGTATAAAGCAGGATCAAGAAAAAAAAAGCAAGGAACATTTAGAAGGGAAAAACTGGAGTCATGTTGGGACTTGTCACTGCATCCACTTGCCTGACATCAGGGCATGTTTCTATTCTTTTTTAAAAGTAAATATATTAAATCATAAAATATAGGTACACAATTTCTGTATTGCACATTCCGCTGCTTAGTCTCATCAATAAAATTGCTGCATTAAGGGGGAACAGTAACTATTACATGATATTTCTGACAATCCATCTTCCAGTGAACCACGAGGGATAGTCTTAGGAAATAATCAGCCACTTTCTTTCCTTCACACTGAAGGCGAGAGACTCTGAAGAAGCACAAGCATTCTACATTCGAGAAAGAATTGCTTGAACATCCAAGGATGACTTAGACTTTTTCTAAATCCAACTCAAATTTTTGGATCCATCTCCAACCAAAGGTTAAGATTATGCTTCCTAGTTTGAACAGTGTGCTCGAACAATTTTTTACCGATTCTGCCGATGTGCTTGTTTTTATCAATGAAAAAAAAAAAAAATTCTCGCTACAGAACTTTGTGGGCTATCTTGACTTGTTATCTTCAACAAAATTACAGGTTTCGGTGATTAGATGTATAAAAAAAAGCATATAGGATAAATATGTTCTGGCTAGTCCGGTTGAATTTTACAAGTAGTTCTGTAGATATCAATAAAAGAGAAGGTACTGAACTTACCTGGAACAGGAAAAACCAGGTGGTTGTAGGTGACTTAATAAACAAACTGTTGTCTGTGGTAAGCATCACAACCTCGTTTGTACCTAAAGCTTCATCCCCACTGACATGAATCTAGAAGTGATCACTACTTTTAACAACTGATTCAACTTATAACTCTGTTTAAAACAGTCTATGATAAGAAATTGGATTTTATATGGTTATCATTTAGTAATTTTCTGAAATCGCCTGATAGTTTACCTACTATGATGTGATTTATCACTACAAACAAGAACCATTTTAAGCTTTACTCCCCCACCCTCGGCGCCGCCCCCCTCCCCCTCCCCCTCCTCTCCCAACCCCAACCCAACAAAAAAAAAAAAAAAGCACAGGGTGCAGGGGAGGGAGGGAGAGAGAGTTTGGATCATTAAAGAGTGAATTCTGATACTTGAGTATGCAAGAACGAAATCGTGATTTTGGTAATTAAACAAGGAGATGGTATAGGTAGAAAAATAAATCCATAAAAAAAATTGGATAAACGAACAGGCAATCAGGATTTCATTAGAAAAATAAAACTTTCTTCCGTAAATTCAATTTAGCATTCAATCAAATTGTTTTTTTAATATCATTTGCAAATAAAACTTTCATGGTACATTTTCACTAAATATTAGCAACATATTAGTCATTGATCAATCTAAAAAGATATGAGCTCAGTGCTGAATTGTTATGACCTAGAAATGACTTGAATAGTCTGTTTATCTTGTCTAGAGTCGCACGCATTTTTCTTTTGCAAGAAGTCCCACTTCCTTTTCTTGGTCTTTTTTATTTCATTTGAACTGCTGGAGTGTTTTATCTTTATTTCCATATGTTGTCTTTTTTTGTGAGCAGATAGTTGAAGAAGCTGGTGGCGTTGTCACATGCATGGATGGTGAAAAGTTCACAGTCTTTGATCGATCTGTTCTGGTATCCAATGGTCTTGTTCATGATAAGGTTAGTGCTTCCATCATATCCCTTGAACTACGGAAACATGCCTTATGAAGCTATAAATTTGTTAGTCCTTATGCACATTCCTTTTTTTTTTTTTTTTTTTGTGTTTGTTTGTGGCTAATGTATTTTGATGTAGAAAGCATTAGCAACCACAAAGTTCAGTATTCTTATAGGCCTTGCCTAATTTTCCTAGTTCTGGGTGAATATACTTCTACTCATCAACATTCACCCATTTGTTGAAGCATTATGCTTATGAACCTACTAATATTGGCCAGTTATAGCATATGCCTTTCTTTTCCTCCCCTTTAATGAACTTGGAGATCCACTTTGAATGTCAAAGCTCACTAGCTCATTCCCACACTTGATGCTTTTAGTCTTGTAGAATTTATGTTTACTTTTTGTGCATCTGTGCAGCTGCTGGAGAAGATAGGTCCTGCAACCGAAGAATTGAAAAATAAAGGACTTGATTTCTCCTTATGGTTTAAGCCAGAAGATTACGCTACAGATTTTTGAGTTTGATAGTCTGTGAGGCTTAGCTACAATGGTGAGCATTCTTTTTAAGATCTTGTTGATTCAGCCTTCACATATCTTTTAAAGTGAAAATATGTTCATGAATATATCATCATATCCAGCTTTCCTAGAGTTCATGGATCAAACTAGACCTGTTTCTACCTTGAGTGTAGTATAAACCTATATTTTTATAAGAGGGCTGTTAATAAAGCATCAGCTTTCCAGCCTAGGAGCTGGGTGCCTTCCAGGCTAGGAGCTGGGTTTTGTTTTCAGTGTTCATATTTTGTGATGTAATCAAGTTTAATTGTCGGTGTTTTCTGTCAAAAGGAAGAGGGGAAGGCAAACAAGAGGTACCAGTTAACCACTTTTATGACATAAGCATGTTTATAAATAATGGTTGTTGTGTTGTGACCTTTAAGATACATAATTTAACTGTTGTAACAACCACTATTTGATATTACCCTTGCTATGCGGTTAGGCGAATAGCCCGATTAGTTGACTGATTTATGAGGATTCCTTGATAGCTTTTACCGGTGAAATAGCAATTACTAGTGTACATAATCTTGGTTTACAGATGATTTGGATCCAACCTCAACTTCAGAACTATTATGGTGAACTTGGTTTTGTGCTGATGATTGCAGGATGCTTTGGGATATTGTCAAGGGAGTTGGGCTATTGTTTCCCAGTTGTACTGACCCATATTCTATTTCCATCTTCGGGTGATTTTAATAAGATAAACAGTTTTTTGTATTTGTTGCTGCTAAACGTCAATGGCAATGCATCTGAAGATCAATTAGGTGCCTCAAAGGATGTGGGCCACTTGCGATGGTCGATGCATCTGCAAAGAAAGTTCATTTGTCGAGATGTGTCTAGCGGGGGACTCTTCGATACTTAAGTTAGCTGGAATTTAGAAAACGATCAAAGGAGAAAAAAGAAAAATAGGAGTAGGATATTTGCTCTACAGTCGAGTCCTTTTTATCTAAGGATTTTTTTTCTCCTCTTTATATAGATATAGAGCCATGGGCTGGTATGTCGGAATTTGGTAAGTTATTAGAGCTTATAAGGCCACGATGTAACAAAGCTGCTAGAATCCATCTGAATCAGGGTTATTAGTCATAGGCACAAGTAGCCAGTCGTACATATGGATTAGGTTTGTTAATCATGGGTGTCAGTCGTAGGTCATGCTTATGTTTTGAAAATTGCTAGTAGATTTTAGAAATCGTCCGTGTGGCTGTATAAATTGATGGTCTGGTGTTGGGATAGAATTGAGACTCTATCTTCAGCGTATCAGCACTCGTGTGGGTTATTGAACATCATTTTTTATTGTCAATTGTGTCTCGATCTCAAGGTCGGTAAATGTCCGATCTGAAGATCGGATAAAAGTCGATGATGTAGTATCACTCCACTTTGGGTTCCTGAGTCTCTCCTTGATATTCGATGTGGTCCTGTGAGATCATCAACAGATGCTTAACCATGATCCGAGGAGGAGAGATTAGGTTGGATAGCAGATAACCTCCACAACAGTATTAAAACTTTCATGTAAGTATATTGTAGTTATATGCTCTAGAGTTACATATATGTCTCAATATTTGTGCTGCCACCATATTGAATCTTGAACAAAGTTTCTCCTGGCCCATTTGTACACAGCCAAGATAGCTAGGTCTATTTGTGTTCATGTTGAGGTGCAAGGAGGTGGATTTGGCTAGGATTTGGTTAAGCAAAGTTGTCCTAGCCAAGAACTGTATTTTTGCTTCAAGTGCTTGACTGTTGCAGCAGTATAGCCCTCCATGCAGAATTCAAAGAGCTTGTCCTACTTAGTTTGGTGTCATCTAGCAATAACTTTCAAGAACAAGTAGTTTTAAACCTAAATTCTTTTTTATGGTAAGAGATTTGATTGCTTGTAATTTAAAACCTAAACCTGCCTAATTGTTTAGACTTGGTCAAATTCTCAGCCCTTTGTAGTTTGACATATCTTTAGTCAAATAATATCTATAAAGGTTACTTATAACAATACAAGATCTTATTGAAAAAGGCTATTTGCAAAATATTATTTTTTAGACCTTCTCAAATTCACAACCTATATAGGACTAAACACATGTCCGAATAGATCTTTATACATCTCCTTTCATCTTTTTAAGTCTGATATGTACATTAGGAGTTCAAATTCAATCACAAATACTACAATCAGCCCATGGTCCATCCCCAAAGGTTCATACTATCACATCTTATAGTCCATGTGGGCTATGGATCAGGCCTGCCTAATATCGTTGCTATCATGTCTCCAAACTATAACTCAAATTAGCCACATAGTATGGCTGCATGCTCTTTAAGGCAAGATTGGAGAGAAGATGCAAGACCTATAGACTAGAACACAACATGTCATTAGAATAGTGATCCTTATTTTAAAACAAGATTAAATAATGAGTAAATTACAAAACCTCTATGAGGTTTATGTTTATTATATTTATGCCCAAGAATTTTAAGATATTGATACTTCCACCTAGTCAAATTAACATCATCAGTACAATCATTTACATTATGTAAAAAGTCAAGATTATTCCTTTCCATCTCCCTTATATGCCCAGCATCCTCACCACTCTCTGCCTTTCTCTATCCCCTCTTTTTTTCTTCTCCTTCTCCCATATTTTCATCAACTCATCAATGATAACCTCTCCAAAGATGATGTCATCATTGGTGGTCGGCCTCCCCATATACATCTAGTACCCCCATTACTATCTCCCTTCCTCTATCCCCTCCTTCCCTCATTTTTTATCAACCTCATCAATGATGATCTCTTTCGAGAATAATGCCATCATCAATGGCATCATCGAAGAAGTTGCCAGTGACCTCTCTATCCAAGACATACTTCAATGATGCTGTCAGGAGAAAAAACTTTGAAATATTGGTTGCTCAGATATGTTGCAATTCTTATACATTCTACAAAGACAAACTTTTAGTCAATAACTAGTATGTAACCTGCACTTCATGGTGGGGCTTAATTGAAATCCAAAAAATTAAAATATTTTATCAATATATAAATTTTTTATACAATGTAATATATAGTGTTTTTATTAACTAATGAATCTATATCCTTGCTAATCTTTATCTTCGATAACCTCTTCATTTAAATTGAAGAAAATGAACATTAAAAGAAGTTATCGAGTATTACAAAATTGAGAAGGTTTCTTAATAAAAAATGATTAAAAAATAAATGGTAATATTTGAAATTAAATTAGCTCTAACATAACCATTTTATCCTTATTCCATCATTTTGAATCCATATTACAAATAAAATCTAACGACATAAGTCCTATGCACAAAATATATAAGTTTTTATTGCAGAATACAAACATATGAACAACATAAATGTATCAATGCAATAAAAAAATATTCAATAAGGATAGAAAGAAAATAAAGTGTTTGCAATAATTTTTTTTCATATGAATGTGATATGCAAAATCATTCTACTTTAATTTTTTTAATATCGATCAACACCTAAATTGACCCTTAGTTAAACTAATAATATACCAAAATTGGATTCGAAAAAAATAAATAAACTCTATATTTTAATTCAACTTTGGTCATTGATTTTTTAACTCAATTTGTAGGATAACACTAAACTGATTCGACCCAATATGTCTTGACTAAATCCAAGCCCATAAGTAGATTATTTATTATTAAATCTTAAAATCAATCAGCACATATAATCTATAATTTTAAATTAATTTTTTTAATTATCAATTTTTTAAATCAAATATATATATGTTTTAATTTTATACAATCAAAATAGAGTAAACTAGAGAAAACTATCCACTTGAGTTTAAACTTAAAAGTAGCCACCCATTTGAATTTTAAGTAAAAATAATTTTTCGTTTGAAACATAACTTAAAAGCAATTATCCAAATGAAAATGAAATGACTCAATTGCTCTTATAGTTATAAAGCAACATTATACTATTATAAAGTAATACTATACTATTATAAAATTATACTGTATTATTATAAAATAATACTGCATTGTTATAAATTAATACTATAATAAAAAATATTATACTATGATAATGTAATACTACTTTATTGTAAAGGAATATTACACTAGTATAATACAATAAAGTAATACTGTGTTATTATAAAAGAATACTACTCTAATATAATGTAATACTTCCTTATTGTAAAAGAATACTATACTAATATAATATAATAAAGCAATACTGCATTATTATAAAGTAATACTATGTTAATATAATATAATACTATTTTATTATAAAAGAATACTATATTATAATAATACAATACTGTAGTATTTTAAAGAATATAAGGATATAAGGATCATTTCAGTCAAAATGGATAGTTACTTTTAACTTATGTTTCAAATGGATAACTACTTTTATTTGAAACTCAAGTGGATAACTACTTTTAAGTGGAATATATAGATGGAGATTTATCTCTAGTTCTTTAATCAAAGGGACCAACTTTATTTATGTTGATCTTTGAATATTTTTCGGACCATATGTAACAAATTTAAATATTTCTACATATTTCAATATAGAATCCAAAATTTAATCTTAAAACCCCCAAAAAAATCTTCATTAGGGTCATCTAAGTAATATAATTCATTTTATTTTTTAAATTTTCTAATATTTTGTGTTCACCTATAATAAATCAAAATATTTTACACATTTACACATAAGTTTTTAAAATTTATCTAAAAAATTATGTTAAAATATGACACATAGACCTAAAAATACAATGTGTCAATCTTGCATCTCATGCTACAATGGGCTCAGTGATGACAGTTAGACAATTTTTTTTAAATATTTGATCCATTTCAAATTCTAATAAGATCCATTAAATAATATGCTATTGATTTTGGGAGTGATTTAAAATTTAAAATTAAAATTCATTCTAATTTAAGATTTATCTTATAAAAATCTGAATTTAATTATTAAGAGGATGAGAGGATTTAACTGCTAAATTTTGGATATTCAGCCGCTGCAAGCCTCCCACTCGATTGAGACTCCCAAGAACAGAAAAAAAGAAAGAAAATACCCAACACAAAGCCGCAACCATCCTCTAAGCTTCCCTATTCGGCCACTCCAAGGCTCCCATCCGATTGGGACTCCTGAGTATGGAAAAAATAGAGGAAAAACAAGGAACATAAGAAAAATCTATGAAAACAAAGGAAAAATGGTAAAGATTTAGAGGTAAGATCTTTTCCCACATGGATGATCATTTTTTTTTCTTTTGCTTTTTTTTTTTTTATTTCATTATCTTTTTTGGTGATCTGTGTGAAAGGAGAGCACTTGAGAGAGATTAGACGGGTATCTTAGGTTCCGATTGGCTTTTTTTCCTTAAGTACATGGGATTTTGTGGTGTTGTGGTGGTGTGAGTTGGTCCTTTGACATTTTGAGAGCTTAAATCTTAGTAGAAGCATGATATTTTGTAAGGGTTGGGGGATTTTTGACCAAAAGGATTTTTCTTTGGGCAGCATTTTCAGTGAAGGCATAATAGAGGCGAATGGGGGCCACTATTCAAACTTTTTTTATTTAACTATACAGGTAGAGTTTCGAACCCACAACAACATCCTCTCCGCTACCTCCATCGTTGTCATGGACGGCCGTTTCGTCTTCACCATGCTCACTATGGTCCAAGGCATCGGCACCTCGTCTATCCATATGTTCATGATCTTCTCTCCCCTCCGCCCGCCACCACAAAATGTGCTTCCCGTCGTGACTCTGCTGCACAAGTCGACATGTGTGGTGCGCTGAGAGTCAACTGGACTCTCTTTTAATATACCGTATAGAAGATTTCTCCAAACACTACAAAGGTTGAACATTACTTGCGTTGGCAGGTGGCAGGAAAGGAGCATGTTGATTTTGGGGTGGCCTTAAAGCCCTCCGCTGGTTCTTCCTTGCTGCCTAGCGTTAGTTGGGTTAGTCATATTTTTGCTACTAAATATATTCTTCATGGTGTTGAAATCATGATCCGCACTCTAACGTCTGCTTATCCATCTGGAAGGCAGTATATTAAGCTAGTTCTCTGGTAATGAATTATGGATCAATATTCATGGATTGTGGGCACTCGAGAGAATACCAGTGTCATGCAAGGCCCCTGGGTTAATAATATTTTCTTGTCTCAGCAGCTGATATATATCGACATAGATGTTTTTTTGGATGGTTTAAAGTCTGCCATTGACCAAAGGTTCTGCCTCTTCTTTTAGTCATTTAAGCAGTTTTTCTCTTTCAAAGTACCTTCGAGGCAGTTTGAACTCAAATCCACGGGAGAATGGCTTATGCTTTCCAAGGACAATAATTGTAGGCTACCCTTGATTTGGTTGTGAGAAAGATTCAAGTACACGATCTCCCCAGCCAAGCTCCAAAAAATCAAGTATTATTCGGTATATAGGCTCCAGTTGTGCAATCAATAGAAATCTACCAAGGAACCAGACAAATACTTCCAGCGCAAAGAATCAGTTGTAGATGCTAACATCATATCCTTTCCTCAAACTTGTTGGCCATCGGATCATCTCCATTTTGCTTTAAGAGTTGTGCAGTGGATAAATGATGGAGTTGGAAGCTTTTTTTTGAGATCTGTGCATCGAATGATCCAATGGTCGGGTGTGAAGGGAGGTGTATTCTTTTTCGCGCAAAGGATGCACTTCTCCTCGAGAAAGTATTTCCATGGCTATTCGAAAAGTCAACAGCACCCACTCCCATTCTCAGCCAATGGAGTCAGAGGAGAGAATCCATTCTCAGCCGATGGTCGGTGTGATGGAGTATTTGTGGTCATATGCTTCCCACTTCGACCTCCTTATACATTTCAAGTTTAAGGTGAGGGTGGTAGGGATCGAGTACGTGGGAATGGCTGAGGAGGAGATCAAGGCATCGGAGCTCTGGGCCAGCAATAGTGAGGCGTTTGGTGGTGGTGGGAGGGGCGGAGTTGCACGTCAGAGCGCAGAGCAAAGAGGATGCATGGGAAACTGAGATAAAAAAAAAAAAGTAATATTTTGTACACCATATTCGGCTTAAAAAAATACACCATTCTATTTGATTGGGTCACATAGTCACTACTTTTTAATGTGCATTTAATGCCTGCAGTTCTACTTTTTCGTTTGAAATTTTGAATAACGAAAATACCTATCATTTTTTGAAAAAATTATGACATCCTGTGACCATGTTATGATATTCTACAGTCAAATTATAATTTTCTGTTTATAATTTGATCATAGGATGTCCTAAGAAAAGGAGAGATATTTTTATTATTTTTTATTTTATAAATTTTTAATGATGAAAATATTATTTTCTCTTTATCACTTTTGAAAAAAGATATTATTTTTTGTATGCAGAAAGTCATAATTTGACTGTGCAATAGTTAAAAAATGTCATAATTTTTTTAGAAGAAGAGGTGCATTTTTGTCATTCAAAAATTTAAACGAAAAAATAAAATTACAGATATTAAATGCGTTATTAAATGTGCATTGAAAAATGATGATCACGTACTCCAAGGTGGTTGGATGGTGTGCTCCACATCATTTTTATTGCACTGTAAAAGGTGCACAAAGACTTTCTATAAAACAAAGCTACAACTTTGGTCACTTAAGATTATTTTCGTGATTTTTAAAATTTTCCTTATGTGATATTTCAGTCTAATGAATGGACTAATATTCCATTAAGTTATGGATTAAAATATTTAATGAAAATATTTAATAAAAATAAATCTCATGAAGGTAAATGTATGTTTTTTTAATTATTGAATGTAAGTGTAATTGAGTCCTAACCTTAGGAGAATCTTTGTAATTTAATTTAAAATAATTTCATAATCAATAAATAATAAAAGTCCAAGTATAACTCTCAGTTATATGATTGAATGGACTCTAACCATTCATTCTTTCACCAGTGATTCCAAACCATAGCAAAATACTAAGAATCCTTTGGCTTTGAAAAGAAAAGTGACAGAGAGGAAAGAGTCAACAACTCAGAAAGAATTCCCCCATCTACTCATCAACACAAATGACTTAAAGATAGAAAAAAACAAATAATCAATACTAGAATAGACATCATGAAAGCAAATATCAACTATACAATGTTGTTCAAACAAATTGGTATACACATATACATATTATATATTATCAAATAATCATTCTATTCAAAAGTGATATATCATATATTACCAAATAATTGTTCTTTTCAATAGTGATATATCAAATAATAATTTATCTATTATTTTCTAATTAGCACAATACGAATCCGATCACTATCATCTTTTTCACTTTCGACTATCTGCAATCATGCTTCAACCCATGATCGCCAATTGGTAATACATTCTTCTAGCTTTGCAGCAAATTATAGTGTCACACTCTAGCCCGTGCTGGCAATCGATAGTACCATGTTTCAATTCATGGCGGCAAACTATAGTATCAAGCTTTAGCCCGTGATTGAAAATTCATCGTACATGCTTTAACGAGTGACTGGCAATCCATAGCATTATGCTGTAGCCTTGACCGACAATCTATGGTATCACTCTTTAGCCCATGGTGCAATCCATAATTCCATGTTAGTCTTTGGTGGCAAGCTATAATGCCACACCTTAACTCGTGATCAGTAATTCATAGTATAATGCTTCAACCTAAGCAGTTTGTTTCATAGTAAAGAATAGTTAAGAAAACAATTGTCAAAAGCTTCTGATTATAAAACAATAACTAAAGAAAAAAAAATACAAACACATTGAAATAGTTAACATTTATCTTAAATTAGCATCTTTATATTCCAAAGTATGCCATCGATGATACACTAAAAAAAAAAGAAAGAAATAAAAAGAGAACTCACATACTTCTCACAAAATAGCCCAAACACATCAAGTGGGTAATTTCAGACATCGCAACCCCCTTAGGCTAAATAGTTTTAGATTATATTTTCACCAACAGAGGATTTTAAATCTGATCAAAATATTTTTCTATATCTTTCAACTTCTTTCTCTAATTTGCTGAAGTCATCCAGTAACCTTTGGTATCTATCGAATAATAACTTATGTTCCCACTACAATTGCCTATGCTCATAATTCAGATCCTCATACTATTATTAACCCTTTCATACATATACTCATAGTATTCTTTATCATCATAATTGTGATCTTCAACTTCAAATTTGAATTTTTTTTAAAGTTATTTATATCAAGCTCTGTGGCATTCTCATCCGATTTTCTTTGATCCTTCAACATACATTCCTAGATTTTGATGATTTCAAGTGAATCCCCTCTTAGCTATCATGGTTTCTACATAGAATTTTAAATATCCATTATCACAAATCTCTACTTCATAGTTTGGTCTAAAAAATCCTAATTTATCGATAATTTCTTGCAAGATAACTTTCAATGATATTTTCATTAATTTCATTTCTACAATAAAATTAATTTTTAAATAAAAAATATATAAAAATTACTTAGCATTTTTTATTCCAAATCTATAATATAAAATGTATTTTAGCATTGTATAAATTATATAACCCAACATTCAATTAAATATAACTAATTGGTCCAAAAACTGTATAATACAAATTGAGTACTTCAATTTGGGATCCTGTATAACTAAATATCTCTAAATCAATTTCAAAATTAAGAAAAATTCTATAATATAATTATTCAAAATATTTAATCTCAAGTAATTAGTATAAAATTATCCTAACAAACAATATAAATACATAATCAATGTTTATGCAAAGCATGCATAATTACTTAACAAAAGAAGGAACTTTATCAAAAGAAGGAAAGCTGTAATTATAATTTAGAATTTTTTTCTGATAAACAGACAGCAATCGTAAAAATATATGTACCAATATTTTTTTAAACAATTAAGTGAAACAAATAAATATTTTTTATTTATTAATTTCATTGTAAACTTTTTTCTGTTGGAGCCAAAACATTTTGTTTTAGAAAATCAAGGGGTATTTTGAAAAAATCTATTCAGGTGGGGGTGGGGGATGAGAGGATTTGAGCAGTAAAGATAGCCCAACTACCATCACAATCAATACGAGGCATTTGCTATGGTACTCCTTTATAATATTTTATTATAAAGGGTACTATAGGTATTTTATTTTTTTTTCCTCTTCCACCCGCCCCACCCCCCCTTTGCCGCCCCCTTCCCCCGATCGACGCTGCTTCCCCACTGGTGCCGCAACATCCCCCTCGATGCTCGTGCCGTCTATTCCCCCTCCCACGACCGCGCCACCTCCCTGCTCGTGGCCCCCTCCCACCCCCCAATCCTTTATTCTTTCTTCTCCGCCACAAACCCCCCTTGAGGTCTTCTTTCTTCTTCTCCATAGCAGCACCTCCCCCTCCGACGATCTTCTTCTCCATTGTAGTGCCCCTCCTCCCTCCCCACGATGCAGTCTTCTTTCTTCTTCTCCACTATAGCCACTTAACCCCCTACTCCCAGACGGTCTCCCCCCCCTCTCCCACCCCACCTGCCCATCGGTGCTTATGCTCCACTGGCCCATGTCGCCACCCCCCGCCTCCTACCTGATCGGTGCTTTCCCGTCTGCATTGCTCCGCCATCGCACCCCCCTCCCTCGCTTATGACACCCCACCACCCTCCGGTGCTCCGCCCTTCACCCACGATGCCCTCGGTGTACCTCCACCACCGCCTCTCCTAGCTCCTCTGTCTTCTAGGGTGGCAGTCAAGAAAAAAAAATCTTTATAACATCGAAACAATCTTGATTTTTGAAATATTTACTGCACCAACCATGCACATGATCCCTTATCTGGTTGAAATCTACATAGTTCATTTTCAATCCAATAGTCAGAAATAGATAAAAAATAAAAAAATAAGAATATCCTTGGAGCACCGTAGCAAAATCTATTAATACAATTATAACTATTTTTAAACCAAATGATAATATATTTAAATCCTTTGGACTGTTACATATAAATACCAAACACAAAATCCTATCCATATTCTAAGCTTCCCTGGTCGGTTGCCCTAAGCCTCCCAGCCGATTGAAACTCCTAAGGATGGAAAAAATGGAGGAAAAACTGATTGATACCCAAATCACCTTATCATCTAAACTCTCCTATTTACTGCCCCAAGCCTCCCACCCGATTGAAACTCCAAGGATGGAAAAAATAGAGAAAAAATCAGTGAAAAATATAGAAAAAATCAACAGAAACAAAGAAAAGATGGAAAAGAATCGAAAGATAAGACCTTTTCTGGCATAGATTGATTTTTTTTTTTTTTGCTTTTTTTTCTTTTCTTTTCATTCTTACTTTCAGAGAGAGATCTGTGGGGAAGGAGGGCACCTAAGAGAGATCGGAGGGGCTTCTTAGGTTCCAATTAGGATTTTGTGCAAGTTGTGGCAATGTGAGTTTGTCCCTTGGTGTTTTGAGAGCTTAATCTTTGTAGAAGTATGATATTTTTTGGGGTTTGGGGATTTTTTGTCGGTGGAATTCTTCTTTGGCTACAAAATTTTCAATATAGTTCTTCTTATCTTGCTAAGAAAAAAAAACTATTTTCTTCTTTTTAAAAGATAACTAAAAGGAATAATCAAACACTTTTTTATTTATTAACTTTATTTTTAATTTTTTTTGGGGTGTCAAAATATATTTTTAGGAAGTGGAGCAATTTTTTGAAAAATACCTATCCGGAAGTTTTCTAAAAAGCTGCCCTTGCTTTTTTTTTTCTCATTTTCTCTCCCTCTTCATCGTATTATCTTCTACCATCTTCTAGAGTCTTCTTCCTTAAATGTCTCCTCTTTCTCCCCCAAAATCGAGCCAATCCCCTTCTCCTCCACCTTTCCAACCTCTCCTCTCTCCTCCCTCTTCCCAACCTCTCCTCTTACGTGTCGGATTGATCCCCTTCTCCTCCATCTTCCCAACCTATCCTCTCATTTGCCAAACCAATGCTATTCTCCTCTCTCTTCCCAACCTCTCCTCTTTCTCCACCAAATCCTCCTCTTCATCGGTCCTCTTCAACGTAGATCTGGCGACATAACTTTCAATAGGGTTCTCCAACTTCATGGATCCAAAGAGATCCATCCTAATCTAACCCTCTGCTCCACCTCCTTCCTCCCTCTAGGGTTCTTCATGCATTTTTTTCTTCAATCGCTATGTTCCAACATGCCATCACCATGTCATGTTTCTCGGATTCTATGGATGTGCTCAATCTCTGAAGAGGAACATCCCAACATGCCGATGACTCCATTCGACCACGACCACCATCTCATGCATTCGTCAGCTTTTTCAGATAAATTCTTTTCTTATTTTCTTCACACTCCAACACTTCAATGATGTTATCAGAGCACGACTACCCTACTTCCCTAACCGAACCATCATCGAACTTTCTCTTCCCTGATGGCCATCTATTTCTTTTCCTTTTCTTTTCCTCAAACCCTAGCTACCACTTGTACCAAAAAAAAATCTTAACTACCAGGGGCTCCACAACTGGGCCATTGGTCCATACCAAAGATCAATTTTTATTTTCTCAAAGACCACCATCCTTGGCAGAATGCTGGTCCATACCTAGATGATCTAGTTATCCTAGGCTTGATCTTGAGCCTTAATTCAAGCTCAGCCCAAAATTCGACCCAAGCTCTGACCGAAGCATCGATCGAAGCCCTAGCCGAAGCCTCAGCCTTAAACTTTAATTTTTTTACACTTAAACTGTAGACTGAGGCCCGACCCATCTTTACCTTGCCTTGGTCTATTGAGGCCCATCTTGACCTTGGACCTCACTCCAAACTCAGTCCAAGATTTGGCCCAACTACCAGTCCAAGAGTTGGCCCAAGCCCAACTCAAGAACCGGTCCAAGCTTCGGCCCAAGTAGAAAGCCATGAGCTTGGGCCTTGACTCTAAACTATATTTTTTTAAACCCAAACTCTAGACTGAGGCCTGATCCATATAAATCCAGTTACAGCCCATTTTACTGTCTTTTTTTCCTTCCAAAACTCACCTACATTTGGGCCAACCCCAAGCCTCGGTCCAAGCACATTTTACCCAATCTTTAAAAATATAAGATTTGGGCCGAGGTGCGGTCCATGTTCTCTTTTCCTAGCCTAGACAGATCCACCTATCTTTGGCTATTTTCTTTTTTCAGACACCATAAGTTATAATTTTATTTCTTTTTATTTAAGTCTTTTTCTTCTTTTTTGGCTCTTCTCCTAATGTATTGCACTATCTCTACCCTCCATCACACTACCATCCCATTAGCAGCAACGCCCTAAAAATACAATCTGCATCTCATTCCCTCTTCGGACCTCTTCTTCTATCCTTTTTCAAATGATGCAATATTGGTTGATGATGACTGCTATCCATCGGCAAAAATATGTCAATATTCTGATGGATAGAAAAGAATATAACAGGTAGTGAAAATCTACCGACAATGCTTAAACAAATCTCCTGCTGCTCAGATGATGTGAAATGAAAAAGAAAAAACTGTGGGTACCTATAGCAAACTCTTGTTAGTTCCTCTGATGGGTATCTAAATAGGCTAGGGATAAAATAAACTACTGCTTCAGCCATCCCATCCAAGAACACATACCAAAATATAATTTAAAATTTGAAAAGAAAAATAATCAAATTAAGGGTAAAAAAATCAGAAAATTATATAATCTCCAAGAAAGAATGTCAAACGAAACATTCACTAAGATAATATTTTTTAAAGCTATCCCACTAATGATATTCAAAAAATCCAACCTAAAATCAAAAAAAAATACTGATAAAGAAACAAGAACAAAAAAAGATGGTAGAACGTCAAAGAGAAAAGCAAAAAAAAAAAACTCATGCCCCAATAAGTATATTTCTTTGAAATCATTATATTTAACAAAAGCTACAAATCGAAAATCTTTTAAATAATATCTCATAAGTGTTGGAGTAAAAGATTCGAGCTATAAAGAGTTATAGATTGAAGAACAGATTGATAAAAATCCAAAAAATATATGGATTGAGAAAGAGAAACAATAAACATACTAAAAATTCAGAAAAAAGGATTACATATAGATTTTAGTGAAAGAAAATATGTTATATGTGTATGTTGGAGGACAGCAAGGAGAAACCTTCGTGAGCTCAAAAAGTCTTTGATGGTGCCATTATTTCTTCGATGAAATCTTGAGTCTTTCATTTATATATAAAGGTTTGAGAGAGAGTAATGAAGAGAGGCAGGAATTCTCAGAGAGAATGGACTATGAAAGAAGGAGTGTGAATCCCAACAAGAGATCCATTTTAGAGTTGGATAACTAATTTTAGTTAGACTTATCTTTATTAGAATTCAAAAATTATGTAGTTTGTTGCACAACGGATCTCTTCGGTTAAGTTAAATGATCTCATATCTAGATCATTTTAAATAATATAATAGTTTTTTATATGTTACTCCTTAATATTTTTTTGGTTTTCAAGTTAAATTTTTTATGTTTTTTTCAACTTGCTTGTTAGATCGTGTTAGAGTTGATTGTAGGCCAAGCCTTAGGCCTTATCTACATTCATTTTTTGTTGGGCTTCATGCCAGGCTACATTAAATTTCACACTTTTTATACTTAAGACTTGGCCCATAATCAGCTTTAGTTCATATAAATATAAAAAAATTTAAAAAAAATACATCCTCGATTTAAGTTAACTTTGAAAAGAAATCCAGACTTATAGATAATTTCTTTAATATATTAAAGGAGAGACAATGGCTCTCCCCATGGGCTTCAACTCGATTCATATTAACTTGACATGTGACGTACATAGCTCCCAATAGATGGCATGCTAGGAGAGCTATTGGCTCTCTTTTAAGGTATTAGATAGATTATCTCTAATCCTAGATTTCTTTTCATAGTTAGCTTAAATCGAGAATATATTTGTTTTGATTTTTTTTTTTTATATGAACTTGAGCTGATTATGGGCCGGGGCTTGGGCATAAAAAAATGTCAAATTTAATGTAGTTTGACATGAAGCCCAACTAAAAATAAACGTAGATAAGGCCCAAGGCCTGATCCATGATTAACTCTAACACAATCTAACAAGCAAGTTAAAAAAAAAATTAAAAAGTTTAATTTGGTTTTCGAATGGGATACAATTATATAATTAATTATAATTAAAAAGAATGTCAAATAATTTTTGGATGGGATACTTCCGACATGTTGGGATAGATTGTCTTGCCAACGTCTCAGCATCTCGATCAGCATGTCTTGGGATATCCCTTATCCCAAGTCTCGAAGATAGGATGGGATGGCAGCATATTCCATTTTATAGAAAAACTGGAACAGCTCATTTCACAATATTTAAAACCATGGATATTATATTCATTGTTGTTCATACCTTATACATATCATATCTATTCAAGCTTGAAAGATGCCCAATGAAAAAGGACAGTTTCAGCTACTAGATAACAAATCGAGTTGTTTAGAATTTTTCATTCTTTTGTTATTTTAAAATGTTATAAATAGTGAAGTTTGTAATAAGTAACAAATTAACAAAATCAAATGAACTATATTTATGAATAACGAAGTGGAGGAATTTAACCTCTTATTTTTGTTTCATAGCTGTTGAAATTTAAACATTAAGACTTTACAATATTTAGGCCTCGCGTTCAATCCAAAATAGCTTAGGAGAATTACAAGCCATGTTGGTTTATGTTACTAACACGTCTAAGAACAATTCAAAAGTTTTATAGATTTGTGTATTAAATTGGAATGGTATATGAAATGGCAATCCAAATAGGTTTTCATAAAAAATGCACTCAAGTTTATGTCGTAAGTGTTCGTAAGGAATAAAGAATATACAGGTGAGTTGTAGAAATTTTTCTAACCTAATCAAGTGCATAAGCTAATGTTTCAACGAGACTAATATTCTTACATAATGGACCCCCTTAATTATAGTCATTGCTGCTATTAAATAAGGACTATCATTTTTGGAGTCCATTTGAGGTTGACTTATATGATATTAGCTATGATACTAGATGAATATATTGGAAAACATAAAAAATAAGGTGGAGTTTTCACTCAAACCATTAAAATTGGATAAAAAAATTGCAACTTACATATTTTGTGTCTTATTTTATTTAGATAAGTACAAATTTGTTTTATATAATGAAAACTCTTGGAATTGCCCATGCAAAGGCATACTTCACGAATAATGCCAATATAAAGATTTTATATTAAATATGGTAAAGAAATGAAAGATTTCATGCATGAAGCCAATTTGGACCCACATTTAAAATATGCAAGAAAAAATAAAAACAAAAAAAAATACAAAGATAGTGCCTGGGATAAATTCTATTTTCTTTCTATTATAAAAATTTTAATTTCATTTTACCTCTTAGTAGACTTAAACTTATTTTTGATAAAATTAAAATTTAAAATAAAAATAGTCTGAATGTATAATAGAGCTTTATTGCATGCTCAATATGTCTCCCTACAAATCTTGTCTCTCTTTTTATCGTATATGCCCTTATCAGGCTTTAGTCCATGTCTTCTTTTCTTTTTTTTTTTCTTTTCTTTTTTTTTTTTTTTTTTTTTATGCATATACAGAATACCAAGCTTTATTCAGATTCACAAACTTCGTTCTTTCAATCTCAATAAAAATTTTAATAACCATTATTTTAAAATCAAAAATAAAAAATTCGAATCTTGCGTTACTCAAAAAAAAAAATAGATCGATTTAAGCAACCGTCCAACCATGCATCATGCGCTTTTTTTTTTTTTTTCAATAGATAGGTGAATACACCCCAAAATCCACAAAATTTTTTCTCCCCATGGACACCATCTCCTTCTCATCGTAGGCCCAACTACGTTGTGAGATCGCAACCCTTCATCTTCCATTCTCTATTCGCATTCCAACAACCATTATTTTAAACCGAGGCAAGGAGCTTCGGATGCATCACTTCTCCTGACAAAGATTTGTGTGCGTGAATCGCAAAGCCAGGCTACAACTTTCCTACACGATCATTTTCCTAATCTTTCTAAAGCCCTCACAAGTCACAGCAGAACCTGACCGTTGGTCCATCTCATGCTTGCTCCTCCGTCCCTACGGCTATGGCCTTTCAAATTTCAAATTCTCAAACTGCCGTAAAATAAAAGGGAACGCTTCGCCAGCTTTTTTTGACTCCCCAATTCCCAGGCACACAAAGCCTTCGAACTTGGAGCGTCGTGTCTTAAAATCCGCTCGCTAGAGGACGAGAAACCGGCGAAGTCGAGAGCAAACAAAGAACCTATCGGTGTTCCCACGTTTTATAAGGGTTTTAGAAGCTCGAGACCTCAGTGAGGTTTTAGCTTCTCAGGAAGAACAAGGTTTCGGTCTTGTCTTCCGTCTTGGCTCGATTAAAAAATTCGATTTCCAGTGGAAAAATCGTAGCTTTGCTCGAGAAGAGCTTTTCTACTAACTTATTCGAGTGTTTTGGAGCATGGAAGTGGCATTTATAATGATAAGGTAGTCATCTCTTTCCATTTTAAGCATTTTAGCCCTCGACATGAGTTGAAGTTTGAAATTTTAGGCCTTTGGGAAGCCAAAAGGTTGCACCTCTCAAGTGTTTTTCTTCACTTCTTTAGCCTCTCGTCTGTCTTCAGTCCTGGCTTGGTCAGAGAAAGCGATTTCATGGATTAAAAAAATCACAGCTTTGCTTGATTTATTCAGAGTTTTGGGGTTTTGAACGGATTTATTGTGCTATTTTGTCCAAGTTCTTTTTTGTGGGGGGGGGAGCTTGGGACTAGAATTTGCAGAGAAAGATAAGGCAGTTATCTCTTTCCTTTATGTAATTTTAAGCATTAAGATCTAGATATGAGTTAATTTCGAAATATTAGTCGTTTTGGAAACAAAAGGTTGCACCTTTCTGGTGTTTTCCTTCACCTCTTTAGCTTCTGGTCTGTCTTCCATCTTGTCTTAATCAGAAAACGTGATTTCCACTAGAAAAATTGTAGCTTTGCTCGAATGTTTCAGAGGCTTCTGTGGCTTTGAAAGGATTCTTGTGTTCTGTCTTGTTCATGTTTTTTGGTGCTTGGATTGGGACTTCCACACAAAAGATAAGCTAGTTACCTCGTTTGAATGACAATAAACATTTAATAGGATCTATGCCCCAGCACTCGATTAAGTTTTGAAATTTTAGGCATTTAGGAAGCCAAAAGTTTGCAGTTTTATTGTGTTTTCCTTCACTTATTTAGTAGCCTTTTGATATGGAATGCAAGGAAAAGGTCCAATTACTTGCTTTCAAGGATGAAATTTTGAAATATTCATGACTTCGTTGTACCTATATTCTAGACCATACTCTCATTTGTAAGTAGCTATAACCCTATAAGCTGGGTTTGGATCTCAAGACTTCAAAATGCCCAGGTTGTAGTCTTAAATGTACTTTGTTATTAGACTGAAACAGGAACACTGATGTCATTTATTTCTTGCAGTTTTGAGAACACTAGTTGAGATTTCTGAGCAATGCAAATGCTTTGCCATGCTGCTCTCTACCTTTAATTTTATGTGCAGTTCATCAGATGCAGCGAAAGAAGCCCTATCATCTTTTGGAGATTTGCAGTTTAAAGGCCATTCCTCATAGTGCTTAAGAGCTCCAAAGCTTGGTATTCTTTAATTTTGCATTCAGGAATTGTTCTTTCTTAGCGATCTTTGAGAAAAGAAAGGTAATATTCTTATGCTTCTACTGGTAGAATTAATATGGCAATGATAGCAGTTGATTAGTTATTTGGTTTCTGAAATAAAGTCGACTTTCATGGATAATCTGTTCATGGGTTGCTCTCACTTAAATTTGTAGAAATCTATGTCTACTGGGTACATATTTGAGTGATTTTTATTTTTTAGAACATGGCTTACCACTCAAATCATTTCATCATTTGTCATTTGAAGTTTAGGCTCGCGGCATGAACACATTGGACCAAAATGAGAGAATACATTTTATCTGATAACAGAACCAAGTCATGCAAGTGTTCTGACGCACTTACACTATGAAGATTCATGGGAAAAACCATGGAAACCCTTTGAAGCCCAAGTCCAGTTCCTTATGGGGATCCCAAATTGTGAAAGGCTTCATAGGTGATAAGAAAACCAAACAGCAGGCATCAATTCCTAATAAGAAGCAACCACTTGCTTGCCCAGAAATCTTGAATCAAAAGAATCAATGGCCATATCATTCTCATGTTAAGCGGTCTTTTATTGGTGATTTCCCATGCTCAGCTAATGCTGCTCAAGTTCATCCCCATGTGTATGATTGCCATCCTATTAAGTCCCCTGCATCCCATGATCTATTTCTTGAGCTAGATCACCTAAGAGAACTACTTAAAGAGTCTAAGGAAAGAGAATTGTTACTACAGTCTGACCTATTACATTTTAAGGAAAGCCCATTAGTTTTGGAGTTTGAAAAAGAACTTGATGTCAAGAGGAATGAAATTGAGAATCTTACCAGCAGGATCAGTTCACTAGAAGCTGAAAGAACAAACCTTTTGGAGCAAGTGGCCTCTTTATCCTCTACAATAGAACAGCATGAAGAAAATTCAAGGCCTGAAGGGAGCTTGAACCCAATATCTGATCTAGATGCAGAAAGAAAGACATCTTATTCAAGTTTAGATATTGAAGTTCTTGAACTACATCGTCTGAACAAGGAGCTCCAGGTTCAAATGAGAAATCTAGCATTTATGCTTTCTTCAGCTGAATCACAACTTGCAGCTCCTGCAAAAGTTACAGAGGTATTGCTTCTGTTACAATCTTCATCTTATATTTGTTATGGATGTCATTGCTTTTACTGAATTGATTTTGTTTCCATCTTTATTTATTTTCTACAGAGTGACATAGTGGCAAAGGTTCAGGCAGAGGCATCAATATTACGGCACACAAATGAAAATCTAAGCAAACAAGTTGAAGGTCTGCAAATGAGTAGGCTGACTGAGGCAGAGGAACTTGCTTACCTCCAATGGGTAAACTAATGCTTATGCCGTGAACTAAGTAACTCAGACAAAGCATCAAGGGAGATTGTAGGTTTTGATGAGAACATGGAGAGAAATGTTGATCATCAAAATTTATCCTATTGTCAGAGAACATCTGTTCCTAGTGAAATATGCAGCTTGAAGAATGATGGTCTTGTGAAAAAACTAACGAACTGACCCCAAAGTGATGGAGATTGCCGAAATTTAGAATGTCAAGGTATCCTAGATAAAGACTGGATGGAAGCCCAAGAAGGTAGAAGCCCTCTGAGAAGACATTCTATCAGTGGACCAAGGGGATGTGTAGAAGAGCTGATCATTAACAAGAGGCGGCAATCTGATGGTTTTATTTGTCCTAAAGAATTGGATAATGAAGAAGCAGCGGATGGACATAACTGTGTGGTGAGGGACAACCACCAGCTAATTGTTCAGAAATATAATTTAGGTGGTATTCAAAGTCCAAGATTATGTATAAGCAAACCACAGCCATCCAAAGTTGCAGCTTTGGATGTTGAGAAGAGGGCACTGTGAATTCCTAATCCTCCTTCGAGGCCTTCTACTTCTGTTGCAGATGTTGATAAGACAAATGGGTCAGTTCCAATTCCACTACCTCCACCACTGCCCCCACCTCCTCCCCCAAGTTCTCGAAGAGACGCACAGGGGTGATGCAGAGAGCACCTCAGGTGGCTGAGTTATACCATTCACTTATGAAGAGAGACTCACAAAAATATTCTATTAGTGGTGGAATTTGTGATGTTGCCAATGTTGCAGATGTTTGTTGCAGCATGATTGGTGAAATCAAGAACCGTTCTTCTCATTTGCTAGCTCTAAGAGACTCTATTTAAGTGTTCTATTTCCTGATCTAACCATTTAGTTACATATTGAGTTTCCAAGTGTTGTATTTAGATAAAGGCGGATGTTGAGACTCAAGGTGAATTTGTGAAGTCTCTAATAAAGGAGGTGACTGATGCTGCCTATCGTGACATTGAGGATATAGTTGCATTTGTAAAGTGGCTCGACGATGAACTTGGCTTTCTTGTAAACACACTTAAGAAAGTTTATTTTCTAATTTGGCAGTTCGACAATCTTCTTAAGAACCTGGTATGCTTTTATTTTCATGAAGATGGATGAGAGTGCAGTGTTAAAGCACTTTGATGGGCCAGAGAAGAAAGCTGACGCTCTATGGGAAGCAGCATTCAGATGCCGTGATATGAAGAAATTGGAATCTGAAGTTTAAAATTATGATGATGATCCTCATCTTCCTTATGATGCAGCATTGAAGAAAATGGTCATGTTATTTGAAACGTAAGGCCTTCAATTATCAGTCTTCATATTTTAGTTTGACCATTCTATATATAATTCAGGGATGAATTGTTCTATCTCATGCAGGTTTATATCGTTTACGTGGGTCACCTGCCTTCCTAGGGATACCTAACCGAGTCCCACCATCTTAATTTGCTAGATTAAGTGCTTGACGGCAGGTTCTCTCTCTCTCTCTCTCTCTCTCTCTCTCTCTCTCTGTCTCTCTGTCTAAATTCTTTGTTCTTGGTTGTACATGGTTAGGTTACAAGACCTAATGAGGATTAGCTTTAGAGTCGATCAACTGTATGTCCGTGCATGCTATACCCATGAAGCCTAGAAGGCAAACCATCAATCTGACCATTACCATTTTTTGCTTGGACTATGATTATTTGGACCTAGTAGTGCAGTTCAGCCAGAGAAAACTTGGTTTATAGCTATAGAAGAAGCTTTAATGGACTCACAGCTAAGCTCACCAAGCAAGGGAAAGAAAAACTAGCTGGTATGTTCTTCTAAATCATCCTCAAATAAAAGTTGATGCTATTCTTTTTCTAAATAAGATAGAATAGCAATGGCTTTGGGAGACTTTAGTACTTTACGCTTTCACAAAGATTGTAGGTGGTCATTTTGCTATGTTTTCTCTTTCCATTTTCTAATTATATTGTTTTTATCCTTTTGTTTTATTTTGGTGATAAAATTTAAAGGTATGGAAGGCATAGTATTAGTTTTCCCAAGCAAGAACCTCAAACCCCACACCACAAGATCATGGGATTTCCTATGCTTCCCTGAGATCGTGAGGTCCAGCATTTGAGAGTGATTTTTATTGTCGGAATGTTAGATATAGGGATCTGGACAGAATCTAAATCTTTTAGTGATGAAGGTTTTGGACCACGACCAAGTAAATGGAAGGGAGCTTGCATATGTTTAAAATGCAACAAGTATGCATTACTTCTCATTTCCCTCATTCTTTTTCCCCCCATGTCCTTTATAGACCATATATAGCTTTCTCATTCATTAGTCGCACTACTCACTAAGCTCATATGGTTATTGTGTTACATTAATAAAATTATCGGAGCATGCTACTACCATGGCTTGAGTGAATCCTCGAAAAGTGAAGACTCTGCACGTGATTTTGATGACCATGGCACCTACACTGCATCCACTACAGTTGGCCACAGTGTACAAAATACAAGCCTATATGGCCATACTGGAGGGACCGTTGGAGGTGCAGAGGCTTGCTGTGTACAAATTATGTTTGGTGGAATACGGAGAACATGACATCTTAGCAGCATTCGATGATGCTATCGTTGATGGGGTTGATATTATACCCATTTCAGTTTGGAGATATTCTTCAGAAGACTGCTTCACTGGCACAATAGCCATTGGGGCCTACCATGCAATGAGGAAAGGGATCCTAGTATCAGCCTCCGGAGGTAACGATGGGCCAGGCCGTGGGACAGTTTCTAACGTTGCACCATGGATGTTGGTTTCAGTGGCTAGCAACACCGATAGACACATCATAGATGAATTGGTAATAGGAAATTGAAGGACCATTGTGGTAAGTCATCTTCCTAGGATGAGTTGGATTTCCTGATCCATAGATGTCTCAATCTTAAGATTGTAAGTACATTGAATTAGGATATTTTATTTATGCTCAAATTTATTTTTACATTGATTTGGTGGTTTCCTACGTAGGATCCCCCAGGAATTCATATTTTGTTATTATCTTCATAAATTTTTTTTGTTCCATTAGGAAAATAGTAATGTTGTTTAATTACAAAGTAGTTAATTTGAAAGATTTTTAGGCTACAGGCTCTAATACTGTATTTCCAAGAAGTATGAAGAGGATTATTATATTGTTGGCACGTCAAGATTCATTTTTGCAATGGCTTGAGGTAGTTTGCTGCAGCAGATCATCTAGCCAGATACAACTGATTGGGTTAGTAAAGTTTGACTAAGGACTTGCTATGTTTAGTAAAGTTTGACTAGGAAATATGATGCATCATAAAGGCATCATTAGACTGAAAAAGATTTGATGGGTCGATTTTGGATTTGGATCCATCATATTAGTATTTTTTTGGTACAAATCAACTAATATCAGTACGACATTAGCATGATACTAGAAATGATTGCAAATCAAGATTATACATTCTAATATCCTAATTTAAGTGTGGAATGGATCTGACACCAGATTTCTATCATTAAATACTCCAAAGTGCCAAAAGAATAGATCTTTGACTCAAATAAGTCTTTTCTGTTGTGCTAATTCATAGTTTAGATAAAGAAACCTATAAATGATGATTAAGAAGGGTCTTTAGGAGCTCTGGATACACACATGGCCACATATTCTTTATAATTTTACACATCAATCAAGAAAGTCGAGCTCTATCTTCTTAATTCTATGGTGCAGTTATAAACTATTCAGGATCTCGAGCTATCTGGCTACGATTTAAGAAAAAAATTTTGGTACATACTTCAAGTTCTCTTAGATCAAATTTGCAATGGCTAAACATTGAATAGGAGGATAAGGCCTGAGGCTTTCAAATCAACCCATCGATATCATTGAGAATCTCCAACCATTCATTTATGCCTTGGTTGGGAGTTTGGCAAAGAAAGGAAAAGAAAAAAAATATTAGTAAGGAGAGAAAAAAAAAGAAAAGAAAGTAAGTATATCTTTTTTCTATTGTTTGGGAGTTTAAAAAAAGAAAAAAAAATTCTTAGAAAAGATCTTATTTTTTAATTTTTTTCATCTTTCTTTTTGTTTTCGTTGATTTTTTCAATCCACAGGAGTCTCAATCGGAGGCTTAGGTGAGATGCTTGAAATAAGCCTTAGGATTGAAATGTAATATTAATTTTGTTCTTTATCATTAAAGGGATAAGATGGAAATTATAAAAGATTTGCTAACTCTCAATTTCTTTCTCTCCAATTTTGCTTGATTTGGAGGAGAAATAGATTATGGATTTGAAGGGATTTGTATTCTCTCTATTTCTCTCCTTTTCTTTCCATTTCTTGTATAAAAAAACTCTCAACCAGGGGAAAGTAGTAACTTTCTCTCCCATTCTTTTCTTTTCTCTCCTATTCTTCTCTCCCAACCAAGGCGTTAATCCTTTTTTTTTTCTAACATTCACTTTCACTTTATTTTATCATTGCTTTCACTTATTTGTTCAATAAATTTTTGTGATCTCATGGTAGATCAACTACAGTAGAGTTTCAAGATACATATTTTGTTTTGTAGTTCATTGGCAGTTGCAGCTCCCTTGATTAGGAAATAAGTTGATTATTCAACTAAACAAAGTGATCTTTATTTATTTGATTAGAAAAGAAAAGATTTCTTTTTTTATTTTACTTAACCCAAATTTGTAATGACAAAAGCATCTGATGTAATTTAAAATATTTATCTTTTGATATCCTTGTCTGCTTCTAAGCATTAAAGAATTGATAATTTTTGTCCTAACCAGCATTCTACCTTTTTGGGGGGGGGAGGTGGGTTGGGGGAGAGGAACTTACATCAGATAGAGAAACTTTTCCCACACCTTCCAAAACTAAAAGGTGGAAAAAGATAACAAATTAAACTTTTGATTTGTATTCTTCAGCTAATTGATTTTGAATAAGTTAGATATTTTTTATTTAAATTGTAAATACTAGGATACTTAATTATGTTGTTTTTTATGTTATATTCTTTTCAGGATTAGAGTCTTTGTGTCTACTTTAGCAATATATTAAGTGACAAAAATTCTTAAAGATGCTAACGATAAATTTTATGGAGATTTCAATGGCTTTCCATACATAATTCCATAGGAATCCAACTTTTGTTATTTTTAGAAAAGTTATTGGTTATTTTTATTTGAGAAAAGATAAAAGTATTTTAATGTAGAAAGAGATAATCTAGAGAGATAGCTAAGCTATAAATAATAATAAAAGTCTAAAATATTTATCATTAGTAGAATACTCTATGATAGTCAAGTTTTGTGGTTATTTCTATACTCCATTTTCTTTCTCTTTTAGCTCAATGATTCATTTCTAATCATGAATACAAATGTATTATCATTTTAAGATCATCAAGTTCCATCTATAGCTTATAGAAGATAATTGAACATGAAGAACTACTACAAATCGATTTTACAACTTGATAAAAAAAGTAGATGATATTAAAAAGAATAATTTATGAATTATAATTTAGATTTTCGAAAAAAAAGAATGTAGTGAAAAATGGTAAAAGTTAAAATACAGTCATGTTTAATGTAAAATTTTAGCTGAGGTCAAGTGAGATAGATAGTTTTCTATGGAACTACTAGTCTTAGTCAATACATGTTTCAATTTTTTTCCTTCCAAAGAGTTTCCACAGTTTGTTTTTTGTTCTTATACAATATAAGGTAGTTATCAATCATATTTTGTACCTAAAAATAAAATTTTAAAACATAAAAGACATTTTCATAAAAGGTGAGATAATTATTTGTTATGTGGATATTAGTGTTCATGTCATAAGTTTTCTGTAGAAATTTCACAACATTTAAATTATATGCAAATGCTAAATTGAGAGAATTTATTATCATTTAAACAATAAACTTTACAAAAGCAAATTAACCTAGAGAATATTTTTTTATGTTTCAAGAAATTTAATATTTGGAAGATAAAAGTGAAACACCAATAATAAATAAAGAATGAATTTGGCACTAGTTTTAAAGTTGATTTTGTTATCCATGATTTTACTTTTTTATTGGGAGGGGCAAGATAGATGTTGTAAATAAAGCCACTACACACCATGTAATGAAGAAAGGGATAGTAATCATTACAAATTGTTAACAACTAAAGTTATGAGCTTACCTTTGTGCTTCTAGAATTTGGATTAGTCTATCAGGATTCAAGTTAACTTAATGCTGGTCTTGAAGAAAAAAGAGATTGAGAGAAAAGAGACAAAAGATTTAATGATGCAACATGGATCTTTTGTTGTTTAGAAGTTTGATTAGCATATATTGTGAGCCATTGAGGATAGGAGGGGGCCAAGTACTCCTTCAGAGGCTGATTAGATAAAGTTCTTCGATCCTCTAATTAAGCTATGTTTTATTAGCTGTGTAAGTCAGAATAGACATCAAATACTACAAGCAATGTATCAAACAGAATTACATAATTATAAGGATGTCATTTAACATGTCCTCAAGTTGAAGCATATGTACAATATGACAGCTAGTAAGAAAACAAACTCCAACTTCTATGTCTTTCCTTTCACATTTATAAATCTGCTTGTAGTTTGATCTCTGAAACTAGTATATCCGGACCTAAGCAATAAAATTTTTATGATTTCCAACTTGCAATTAATAAGGTATAGTTAGCTTTGATATGCACTATTTTCTCTTAACATATTCAATCTTGACTATAAAAGAGCTTTTTACTTATCATAGTATGGATCATTCTATAGAAAAAAAAGATCACTTCTGTTTTTCAACCGCATAAGTTGAATATATATATGCAAAAGGTGAGCTTCCACACAAGACCATGAACCATATTTTACTTTCTCTGTTCACATCATGAGCACATTGCTATTGTTGGTGCAAAACTCCGCTTGCGCCGAAGAAGCTGGAGTCGAGGAAGTCGCGGTCGCCGTCGGGACCTGCAAAGGAAGTCTAAACCGGAGGTGGGGTTGCTCCGGCAAGACCCTCCGACGCTCAAGTCAGTTCTCTGCCTCAACAAGAATGGAGTGCTCGAACGGAGAATTTAGCAGAGTTTTTAGATAAAAGATGAGAGCTTATCGAATAACGTATCTGGAGCCCCTTTTATAGGCGGAGGGGGCAGTAGCCTGATAGCGACATCTGTAACCGTCTGGCAGTGGGTTGTCCAGGGTCAGGCGGAGTTTGCTGCGAAGAGTAGTGGGGTGGACCCGTGGCTATCACCGGGGTGTGCCACGTGGAGTCTGCCGCGGGGAGTGGAGCGGCGTCTGTTGTCGCGACTTGCTAGCGGATGGGAGAATCGCACGGTATCCGTCGCAGGAAGTGGAGCAGGATCGTGGCCGTTATTGCGGCCTGCCAGGGAGTAGTGGAGCTGCGCGAGATCCGTCGTAGGAAGTGGAGCAGTGCTATGACCGTTACTGCGGCCTGTCAGGGAGTGATGGAGCTGCGCGGAATCTGCCGCAGGAAGTGGAGCAGGATCGTGGCCGTTATTGTGGCCTGTCTGGGAGTGCAGATCCGTCGGCGGAAGTTTGGCAGCAGTCGGGGCTGGTGACGGAGTCTGGCTCCCGTAGGAGTTCGGGCGGAGTCCTCCTTGCGGTTGGAGTTGTCGGCGGAGTCCGGCTCCCGTAGGAGTCCGAGCGGAGTCCTCTCGGAGTTGAAGTTGCGGGCGGAGTCCGGCTCCCGTAGGAGTCCGGGCGGGGTCCCCTGCAATCAAAATCAGGTGCGAAGTCCGGCTCCCGTAGGAGTCCGGACGGATCTTACCGGCAGTCGAAGTTGGCGACGGAGCCCGGCTCTCGTGGGAGTCCGGGCGGAGTCCCCGCGAGGTTGGAGTCGTGGGCGGAGCCCGGCTCCCGTGGGAGTCCGGACGAAGTCTGTCTGCAGCAGTTGGAGTCAAGGACGAAGCCCGGCTCTCGTAGGAGTCCGGGCGGAGTCTTCCTGCAATTAAAGTCAAAGGCGAAGTCCGGCTCCCGTAGGAGTCCGGGCGGAGTCTACTTGCGGTTGAAGTTGTCGGCGGAGTTCGGCTCCCGTAGGAGTCCGAACGAAGTCTGTCTGCAGCCGTTGGAGTCGAGGACGAAGCCCGACTCCCGTAGGAGTCCGGACGGAGTCTTCCTGCAATTAAAGTCAAAGGCGAAGTCCGGCTCCCGTAGGAGTCCGGACAAGGCTTATCGGCAGTTGATGTTGAGGACGGAGCCCGGCTCCCGTAGGAGTTCGGGCAGAGTCTACTTGCGGTTGAAGTTGTCGGCGGAGTCCGGCTCCCGTAGGAGTCCGGACGAAGTCTGTCTGCAGCCGTTGGAGTCGAGGACGAAGCCCGGCTCCCGTAGGAGTCTAGGCGGAGTCTTCCTGCAATTAAAGTCAAAGGCGAAGTCCGGCTCCCGTAGGAGTCCGGACAAGGCTTACCGGCAGTTGATGTTGAGGACGGAGCCCGGCTCCCGTAGGAGTTCGGGCGGAGTCTACTTGCGGTTGAAGTTGTCGGCGGAGTCCGGACGAAGTCTGTCTGCAGCCGTTGGAGTCGAGGACGAAGCCCGGCTCCCGTAGGAGTCCGGGCGGAGTCTTTCTGCAATTAAAGTCAAAGGCGAAGTCCGGCTCCCGTAGGAGTCCGGACAAGGCTTACCGGCAGTTGATGTTGAGGACGGAGCCCGGCTCCCGTAGGAGTCCGGGCGGAGTCCCCTTGAGGTTGGAGTCGTGGGCGGAGCCCGGCTCCCGTGGGAGTCCGGGCGGAGTCTTCCTGAAGTTGATGTTGCGATCGGAGCCCGGTTCCTGTAGGAGTCCGGGCGGAGTCGTCCTGGAGCTGATTCTGCTGAGGACTTCGGCTGTGGGTATTTTATACCCAACACCAGTCCCCCTACTTCCGAGTTTGAATTTCGAACGAAGGAAGTACAGAGAGATGGGCACAGCCGAAACCGTCCCCTCGAATCCTGCGCACTGCCGCCCCCAGATATTTTGGCATTAAATGTGCGCGTGCTGGAGTCTTTTCGGATCGGGGCGATACGAAGGGACCCTTCGAAATTCTCGCCGGTACACTGGCCCAGGTACGGCGCCATAATGGCCCTGTTGATCCGTCAGCCGCTTTTAGCCGCCCGCCGGGGGGAGTGGGACACGTGCCGGGTGTGGACTGGCTTGGGGGGATTCGTGATCATTATGGCGCCGGATCC